>NC_057813.1:16962253-17048441 GCF_018294505.1 Triticum aestivum
TCTCGGTCATGTCTGCATAGTTCTCGAACCCGTAGGGTCCGCATGCTTAACGTTCAATGACGGTTTGTATTATATGAGTTATGTGATTAGGTGAACGAATGTTGTTCAGAGTCCCGGATGAGATCACGGACATGACAAGGAGTCTCGAAATGGTCGAGAGGTAAATATTGATATATTGGATGATAGTATTCGGACACCGGAAGTGTTCCGGAACATATCAGGTACATATCGGAGTACCGGGGGGGGGGGGGGGTTACCGGAACCCCCCGGGGGAAGATATGGGCCATATGGGCCATTGGAGGGAGGCACACCAGCCCACAAGGGGTGGTTCCCCCCAGGGAAGAAGGCCGAATAGGACTAGGAGGATGGGGCGGCGCCCCCCTCTTTCCTTCTCCCCTCTCTCTTCCCCTCTTTTCCCTCAGGTAAAAGGAAGGGGGGTGAATCCTACTAGGAGCCCAAGTAGGATTCCTCCTACTTGGGCGTGCCTAGGGCTGGCTCCCTCCCCCTCCCTCCTTTATATACATGGGGAGGGGGCGCCTAGAACACACATCAATTGTTCCTAGCCGTGTGCGGTGCCCCCCTCCATAGTTTACGCCTCCAGTCATATCCTCGCAGTGCTTAGGCAAAGCCCTACGTGGATCACATCACCATCACTGTCACCACACCATCGTGCTGACAGAACTCATCTACTTCCTCGACACTCTGCTGGATCAAGAGCTCGAGGGACGTCATCGCGCTGAACATGTGCAGAACTCGGAGGTGCCGTTCGTTCGGTACATGATCGGTCAGAACGAGAAGAAGTTTGACTACATCAACCACTTTAGGCAAACGCTTCCGCTTTCGGTCTATGAGGGTAGATGGACACACTCTCCCCCTCTCTTTGCTATGCATCTGCTAGATAGATCTTGCGTGAGCGTAGGTTTTTTTTTTGAAATTGCATGCTACGTTTCCGAACAGTATTCTCCCTCTCCATGTAAATCTTGCAATTTAAGAGAGAAAAGATATTAGAATTGCATCGTAAATTGAAATAATAACCCCAAAAACTCTATATATATATATATATATATATATAGGGTCGCGCTATTCGCCACCCTGGGTGAGGAATAATTATTCTTCACCTCCCCTCTATTTTAACATCAATGCACCGTAATTTTACGTTTCGTAAATTTTGTCTTATTTTAGATGTAAAAAAAGAATGTAAGAATGTAAGTGCATCTAGTGCCCCTTAGTGATTTTGGTGTATTGAAGACTTATAGGTTAAGTAACTGATGCATTTGTGAGTGTACACAGGTCTATAAGTCTATGAGGAGTTTGATATTTACAGAGAAAGTCGACCCCTAAAAATGAAGTTCTTCAACTGAAGACTTTGATATTCTGAAGACTTTCTAAAGACTTTGAAAGTGAAGAAATTGGTGTGACCTTGAAGACTTGATATTCATTCGAGGAATATGAAGCGTGAAGACTTTTGTTTTCGTAGTTTCATTTTCTCTTTCTTGAGTCATAGGAAACACCGTACTGTTAAAGGGGGTCGAGGAAATACTAAGGAAAAATTTCCATGTGATGCTCAACTCAAAATCCTACACCTACCAATCCCTTCGAGTGAAGCCATTGGAAATCTCATACAGTTCAGTCAAGTTCTTCAGTGACAGAGACGCAGTTCTTCTGGCCGCTGATGACTTTGCTCTGACTGAGGAGTTAGGAATTCGCCAGTGCGAATTGCCTACACAGTGAGGAACATGATAGCCCTGAGGAATTTGAGAGTCAAATTTCCGACCGTTGCTGTGCTGCGCGCCGGCTGTCCCAAAATATCTTATCCACCTAACGGTCATATCATTGAAGGGCATTTATGTCTTATCATGTCGGGCTGCTCCCTAGGCTATAAATAGCCGCCCCCTACAACCACTAGTTGGTTGGCTGCTCCGAGAGAACTTGACACTTGTCATTTGAGAGCAACCCATCCTCCGAGGACTTTGAGCGAAAATCATCAAGTGAGGAAAATCCCAAAACCAAACCCCCACAAACCCAAAGTGATTGAGCATCACTGAAGAAATTGATCCTGCGTGGATCCGACGCTTGTTACCTTTGAAGACTGTGCTTCTTCCAGACGGTTAGGCGTCAAGGTCTAGAGCATCCAAGAGGAATTGTGGATCGCCGAGTGACCAAGTCTGTGAAGGTTTGGAAGTCACCTGAAGACTTACCACGAGTGATTGGACGAGGCCTGCGTGGTCTTAGTTCAAGGAGAATACGGTGAGGACTGGGTGTCCTGAGTTGCGGCTCAGAGACTGGGTGTCCGGGACTGCGTGTCCTCGAGTTTAAATACTCAGCCGCTCCAACCAGACGTACAACTGAGACAGCAGTTGGAACTGGTTTACCAAATCATTGTCTTCACCAACTAACTGGTTCTATTTCCTCAACTCTTTCATTTCCTCATTACTGTGTTGAATGTTGTTCATATCTGTGCTTGAAGACTTTGACTGAAGACTTTCACAAATTCCTCAGTTCAATTTCTTCAGTCTGTTTGTCTTCATCTTGTTATCCTGTGTTTACGCTTTCTGTACTCTGTGCTTAGTCTTCATTTCATCATGATGACTATGTTGTATCCTGTTATGTTTACTTCTGAGTACTTATTCCGCTGCAAGTAGTTCTTCGCTAAGGAATTTCCTCACCGGCAAATTCCTCAGTGAAGAATTCATAAAAATCGCCTATTCACCCCCCCTCTAGTCGATATAACGCACTTTCAATTGGTATCAGAGCAAGGTACTCCCTTGTTCTGTGTGATTTTGGTTTAACCGCCTGGAGTTTAGTTATGTCGACCGCAGGTATGATCAAGGTCTCGGCTGGGTGTCCTACCTTTGATGGAACGGACTACCCCTACTGGAAGAACAAGATGCGAATGCATCTTGAGGCAATTGACAATGATCTCTGGTATGTTGTGGAAAATGGTGTCCCCTCTGTCACTCCACACTGAACGCTACCGATGTGAAGAGATTCAAACAACTCGATTCTCAAGCGAAGAATATCATATGTGGCCATCTGAGCAAAGGACAGTATGGAAGAGTGAGTGCTTTGGAAACTGCTAAGCTTATCTGGGATAGGCTGTCCAAAGTAAATGAAGGAGTCTCAACTCAGCGTGACTCTCGAGTCGATGTTCTTCGGAATCTCTTCAACCGCTTCAAAAGACTCGACAATGAAAATGTCCAACAAACCTTTGATCGCCTCACTGACATCTCAAATGAGCTTCAAGCCCTCGGTGCCACTGACATCACTGATCATGAAGTTGTGAAGAAACTGTTGAGATCGCTTGATTCCTCATTTGATACTCTGGGACTGATGATACAAGAACGTGCTGACTACAAGTCGCTTGATCCTGCTGATATCCTCGAAAGGCTTAACACTCACGAGTTCCAGCTTGCTGAAAAGAGAGATCTCTATGGCTCAAACTATGGCAAACCACGTGCCCTGAAGGCCAAGGTTGTGTCTGACTCTGAATGTGAAGATTCTGGTAGTAGCCTTGGTGATCCTGAAGAACTGAGCCAGGATCTAGCACTGCTTGTGAAGAAATTCCAGAAGTTCACAAGACGTGGTCGCTTTGGAAAACCCTCAAGAGGAAATGATTCTTCATCCAGTGACTATAAGAGAAGGCTTTGCCACAAATGCAAGAAGCCTGGTCACTATATTCAAGATTGTCCTCAGTGGGAAAAGGAAATGAAGAAGAAGAAATACAAGGATTACAGTTCTGATGATATGAAGAAGAAGAAGAAATCGTCAAAATCTTCGTCATCAAAATCCTCAAAGTCTTCATCTCACAAGAAGAGCAGCTCCAAGAAGGCTCGGGCATTCATTGGCAAGGAAATGGACTCTGAAGCTGAATCTGAGGAAAATGATGAAGAGGAGGCGTCTGAAGAATCTGAGTCTGGTGTGGCGAGTCTGGCCGTTGCTACTGCTTTCGTCAGCAAGTCCATCTTCAACACTGAAGAAACTGACTCCACCGACAAGCCTGATGAAGATAATGATGGCTACGCTCCCACCTATTGCTTCATGGCAAAAGGTGCTAAGGTACTCAAATACAACTCCTCTGAATCTAGTGAAAATGAATCTGATGAGGATCTCAAGCCCAGCTACTCTAAACTTGCTAAGATTGCTGTGAAACAACAATGGGCTCTTGAAAAGGTTCAAAACATGCTAGATAAAAGTGATGATATGTTGGGTGAAGAAATGGATCGCACTAAAGCCTTGACTGAAAATCTTCAGAGACTTCAGTCTAGGTATGATAACCTTCAAGGTCATCATAACTCTCTCTTGTCTGATCATGAGAAACTTTCTTATGAATTTCTTCAAGAAAAGCAAGATCACGAGAAGCTTTCTCTTGAATCTCTTCAAAGAAAGGAAGATCTTGAAAAGCTAAGAGTGTGTTATGAAGATCTTCAGAAGGAGCGCGATTCATTACTAGCTCAACAAATCAGCGCTTCTCAGGAAGAATTTGTTCCTCCATGCTTAAAGTGCATTGAACGTGAATCTGCTAATTCTTCACCTGAATGTTCAAATGCTTCAACTGTTACAAATTCTTCATCTGCCTCTGCTATCACTAATTCCTCATCTGAGGACATTGCTAGTATCACTGACAATGCAGGGCTGAAGGAATTGTACATGACAGGCATGTACAAAAGCCTCAAAGGGCATCAGACACTTTGTGATGTGCTCAAAAAGCAGATCCTCAACAGAAACCCTAGGAAAGAGGGTATTGCCTTTGAGAGGAAACTCAATGCTGATGGAACATATTGGAAGCCTGAGCAGTACCCCAAAACCTCATGGGTTGCTGCAAAGGGACCTCCAGTTGATCCATCTAACTTATCTGGCTTTACATGTGAATCTCCTCATTCTTCTGATGAGTCATTTGACTCCAACTATAAACTGTTCAAAAATCAGAATGGTGAAGTATTTGCTAGATATGTTGGCACTAACTGCAGGAACGGTTCCCCTATGAAGAAAATCTGGGTTCCCAAAAGTTGTGTTGAAAGTCTTCAGGTGAATGTCCTCATGACACCACCTGTGAAGAACAGGAACCCCAGATCAAATTCTTCATATGGACCAAACTCTTCATATGGATCCAAGTCCTCATATGGACCAAATTCTTCACAGGACGAATTCCTCAATGGATCAAAGTCCTCATATGATTATCATCGTGCTAACAACTCTGTCTCGCAGGGTAGAGCTAAGGGCTATGAATATGTGCATTATTCTTCAAACCATTATGTTCATAAGTCCTCGAAGAATTACTCTGCTTATTCATATGCTTACCCTAACCCCTCTTATGTGAAACGAAATGGTTTGGCATCTTTGCCACCTTTCTCATATGGTGCTCGCAGAATGATGAACTCTTTGCCACCCCTTCAGATGTGGGTGGTGAAGAAAAAGAACTAATCTCTTCTGCAGGGTCAGGTCTCCAGACGTGCTTTAACGTCTGAAGAATTTGCTGGGGACCTGACAAAATGCCTGAAAGGACGCAGGCGAATCATGATGAAATGAACTTTCATTTCACACGTCCTCATACTGCTATATCTGTTTACTGCTTGATGAAATTCATCTGATGAACTTGATATCATATTCTTCACTGATGAAGCATATGAGATTGTAAGCTACACTAATTCATCTGCAGGATGATCAACCCAAAACTACTGAATGGGTCCTCGATAGTGGATGTACAAATCACATGACTGGTGACAAGAATCTATTGATGGATGCTCCCTTATCACCGTCACCTCTGAAGCATATCATCTTTGCTGACAAAGGCAAAAGTCAGGTATTGGGTCTTGGTAAGGTTGCTATCTCTAAGGATAAGCACATGGACAAAGTCATGCTTGTCGAGTCCTTAGGATACAATCTCATGTCAGTCTCAATGCTTTGTGATCTTGATATGGTTGTCGTCTTTGGCAAGTATCGCTGTGTTGTGATTATGGAAGCTGACAATTCCAAAGTTTTCGAAGGCTTTAGGAGAGGATATCTGTATATTGTTGATTTCTCTACAGGACCACAACCAGCCGTGTGTCTACTTGCAAAAGCTTCAGAAGGCTGGCTATGGCATCGACGACTTGGTCATGCAGGCATGAGGAATTTGAACACGCTTGCGAAGAAGAAGCATGTCATTGGCATTGAGAATGTCAAATTCCTCAAGGATCACTTATGCGGAGCCTGTGAAGCTGGAAAAATGACCAAGGCCAAGCATCCAGCGAAGACTATCATGACCACTACCCGTCCATTTGAATTGCTTCACATGGACCTCTTCGGACCTAATCATTATTCAGCAGTCACTAATGATGCATCTCTATATGGTTTTGTCATTGTTGATGATTATTCTCGATACACATGGGTACACATTGTTACTTACAAACATGAAGTGCAAGAAGTCTTGAAACGATTTTCCTCGAGGGCTTCAACCAACTTTGGTGTGAAGATCAAGCATATCAGAAGTGACAATGGAACTGACTTCAAGAATTCTGGTCTTGATGCCTATCTTGATGAACTTGGTATTACTCATGAGTTATCTGCTCCTTATACTCCTCAGCAGAATGGCGTCGTGGAGCGCAAGAACAGAACTCTTGTTGAGATGGCTTGCACTATGCTTGATGAATACAAAACGCCTCAGCGTTTTTGGATTGATGCAATTGATACTGCCTGCCACATCATCAACAGAGTGTATCTTCACAAATTCTTCAAGAAGACCGCCTATGAACTCCTCACTGACAAGAAACCCAATGTGAGTTATTTCAAAGTCTTTGGTGCTAAATGTTGGATTAGAGATCCTCAACACAACTCTAAATTTGCACCGAAAGCACATGAAGGTTTTATGCTTGGTTACGGAAAGGACTCGCACACCTACAGAGTCTTCAACATTGTTCTTCACAAGATTGTTGACACTGTAGATGTGCGGTTCGATGAAACTAATGGCTCGCAAAGAGAGCACCTACCTTCTGTGTTAGATGAACCAGCACCTGAGGATGCTATCAAGCTCAAGGCAACTGAGGATGTCATTCCTACTGAAGAATCTGCTGAAGAATTCATTCCTGTTCATGAAGAACGTCGAGCTGATGCACCTGAAGAACATGATGAGGAAAATGGTGCTGAAGAAAATGCTGATCAAAATCCTCAGCGACAACCAACTCATCCACGCGTTGCAAAAGAAGTGCAAGTGGAGAAGATCATCGATGACATTAGCGCACCAGGTCCTCTCACACGCTCAAAAGCCTCACATTTATCTAACTTTTGTGGGCACTATGCTTTTGTCTCTATCACAGAGCCCACTAAGGTAGATGAAGCATTTCTGGAGCCGGAGTGGATTCAGGCTATGCAAGAAGAATTACATCAGTTCGAGCTGAACAATGTCTGGGAATTGGTCAATCGCCCAGATCCTCGCAAGCATAATATCATTGGCACAAAGTGGATCTACCGCAACAAGCAAGATGAAAATGGCCTTGTGGTGAGGAATAAGGCACGACTAGTAGCTCAAGGCTACACACAGGTTGAAGGAATTGATTTCGATGAAACTTTTGCACCTGTTGCTAGACTTGAGGCTATTCGCATTTTACTTGCCTATGCTAACCATCATGATATCATCTTATATCAAATGGATGTGAAAAGTGCATTCCTCAATGGTAAGCTTGAGGAAGAAGTATATGTTGCTCAACCCCCAGGTTTTGAAGATCCCAAGAATCCTGACAAAGTCTTCAGACTCAATAAGGCCCTCTATGGCCTCAAGCAAGCCCCTCGGGCGTGGTATGACACATTGAAGGAATTCTTCGTGAAGAATGGCTTCACACCCGGTTCACTTGACCCTACTCTCTTTACTAAATCATATGATGGTGAACTGTTTGTGTGCCAAATATATGTTGATGATATTATCTTTGGCTGTACTGACCAACGTTATAGTGATGAATTTGCCTATATGATGAGTGAAGAATATCAAATGTCTATGATGGGAGAGTTGAAATTCTTCTTAGGTCTTCAAATTCGTCAGCAGCGCAATGGCATATTCATATCTCAGGAGAAATACCTCAAAGATGTACTGAGGAAATTCGGCATGCAAGATTGCAAAGGCGTCAAAATTCCTATGCCCACAAATGGCCATCTATGCACTGATGAAAATGGTATTGACTTCGATCACAAGGTATACCGCTCCATGATTGGTTCTTTATTGTACTTATGTGCATCTAGGCCAGATATAATGCTTAGTGTTTGCATGTGTGCCCGATTTCAAGCTGCACCGAAGGAATCACACCATAAGGCTGTGAAGCATATTCTTCGATATCTAGCTCACACACCAACACTAGGATTATGGTACCCCAAGGGCTCTGCTTTTGATCTCATTGGATATTCTGACTCTGACTATGCTGGTGATCGTGTGGACCGCAAGTCAACATCTGGCACTTGTCATTTCCTCGGACGATCTTTGGTCTGTTGGTCCTCGAAGAAACAGAACTGCGTATCACTGTCTACTGCTGAAGCTGAATACATTGCTGCTGGCTCATGCTGTGCTCAACTGCTTTGGATGAAGCAAACCCTCAAGGACTATGGCATCAACGTGAAGAATGTGCCTCTCCTCTGTGACAATGAGAGTGCCATCAAGATTGCTCACAACCCAGTTCAGCACTCGAAGACTAAGCACATCCAAATTCGTCATCATTTTCTTCGTGATCATGTGTTGAAGGGCGATATCTCCATCGAGAATGTGAAGACTGAAGAACAGCTAGCTGATATCTTCACTAAGCCCTTGGATGAGAAGAGATTTAGCAAGTTGCCGTGTGAGCTAAATATCTTAGAATCTTCGAATGTTCTTTGAAAAGGACACACATCCTAACCCTTATGCATAATTGATGACTTAGATGTGCAACACATGAAGAAACGTTTTTCTTCAATCAATGCAGAATAACATTCTAAGTGTGAAGAAATTAATGAAGAATTTGATTCTCAGAACCCTACGACAATTGTACGCGGTGTCTGAAATCATCATTCTTATACGGTGGGCTACGCCACCACAAAAGTTGAAAATCTTCAATTTGAGTTTTTCCTCATTTTTGAAATTCCTCAGTTTTTCAAATTCTTCAACTTTGCAAAATCTTCAATGTTTCCGTCGTTTTTATTCATTGGCTATATATATATTGAGTTTATGTCCTCTACATCATTCACTTATTGCTATTTCTTCAAGTTGTGATTTCTGCTAAGTGAATGTGATCGGACCCTTCCCCCTCTATGCTATACTCAACCCAATCTATTCACAAATTCTTCATGTGCGTTCTGATTGACACTCGTTCAAAGTCTTCACTGTGCCCTTGACAGCTGAAGAAATTGCGAACGAAACTTTTAAACAAATCTTATCCAGATTTTCGGTTTTACCGCTCAAACCGTTCCGCATCCCATGATGCATTAGTTTAATCACCCACGATCTCATCTGCACAGTATGTGGGTGACACATGTCGCGTGAAGAAGAAAGGGCAGGGGCATGTTCGTCCCAAAATCTTCGGGCAAACAGTTTTTACAGTGGCTATAAATACCCCTCTCCCTTCCTTACTTCATTTACTCTGCTCGGTCGCTGTCTCTCGCTCGAGCTCTCCTCAAACCCTAGCACCGCCGCTACTCCATCACCACCGGTGAGGAAGAGCTTCACTGCCTCGACCTCGTCGCCGTCGTACTCACGCCGGCCGCGGAATTCTTCACTCCGCCGCCGCCGTAGCTGTCTCCCTCTGCCAAGTTAGGGCGTGGGAGATCTAACGTGACGAACTTCACTACAGTTCATTCCTATTCGTCGTGTTCTTCAGTTCGGGTAATTAAAAGTCACTTTTATTACTCGCGTTGATTCTCAAATCTTTCTGAAAATCTTCAAAGGTGTTTTTATACTTCAAATCTTCACTTATGAACACCTCACACACTGTATGCTCTTGACTTATCTCTCTAAGCATTCATTTCTTCGAGATTCCTCAATTGTGCGGATTTTCAATCTGTACAACTCTGGAACCTAAGACAAAACGCTTAGTGAAATTCCTCAAGGCTCAACTGGTCAAATTCCTCAAAACTTGTCTTTTTGAAAAATCGTCTGAGAACGCATATGACCTCTCCAAATTCCTCGCACCTACACTCTGTTCATAGGTACTCATGTCCGCTGCTGAATCACTAGGTTCTCATCAACTTAACTCATTTGCAACGTTCCTCGAAGAAAAACTGCATACTTCTTCAGAGTGCTCTATTGTTCAAATTCCTCATCTGAAGAAAATGGCAGAAGGCAAGAGACCGCATAAGGGAGGAAAGAAACCGGAGGTCATGACTGCCTTTGAGATCCCTGATGAAATATACAAAGATTATTGCACACCTGATGAAGCCAAGTTTGGCAAGGAGACCAAAAATCAGCGCAAAGTGCGCATACAGAGGATAGAACGAAGATGGGCATGAGAATGGAGGGAATATCGCTATGTTACTACCAAGTACATGAGGAAATTCGCCTTAAACCCTCCATGCCCAAGAGCTCCATTGGCACCTGGCCAAGTCGCTGATCCCACCAGTATCAAGCGTGGTGAAGACTTTCCTGAAGAATGGTCCAGGCGCCAAGCCAAACTGGCAAGACAGGCCAAGGAGGCAGTGAGGAAATTCAATGAGGATTCTGCTGCTGCTGCTGCCGCTGAGCCCTCGGTCAAGCCGAGGAAATCAATGCCGAAGAAGCCTGCTCGCAAGCCAAGTGCTTCACCATCAGCGCCCTCACGGCCCAGTTCCTCAGCCACGCCCTCACGGCAAATTCCTCAGACTGCTGCTGCTCATTCAAAATCCTCAGCAGCTCCCTCCAAGTCCTCAACTCCTGTGCATCTTGCTACCTGTCAAAGGACTCAGGGATTCTCAATTGCTTCTGGTGTCTCAGCAAGTTCCTCAGCTGCACCAATGTCCTCATCAGGCCCCACTCTGCTGAAGACAAAAGCAACAGCTGGACGCGGTCCTCGGCCAAGTCCAAAGAAGAAACAGGTTGCATTCAACGTACCCTCTGATGATGAAGCTTCTGATGAAGAACTTGCAGAAATCATCAGAGACAGACTGACCAAGGCCGCTAGAGCCAAAAGAACAAATGTGCCTCTGCTTCTGGATCCGAAGAAGATCCTTGACTTCATCGACCTATGGCATCAGGATCCGAACACTTCCATACCGGATCTACCACTGACTCCTGGTCAAAGTCATATGTTGAACCATTTCATCGCTGAAGAGAAATGGAAATTTGAAAAGGCTCGTGAGATTAAGAAAGCACAAGCCAGAAAGGAGAAGCTTCTGAGGAAGAACATCGTCAACTTGACTCCTGAAGAACTTCTCAAAGCTCAATCTGAAATCCAAGCCCTCAGCAAGGATTTCGATGCTTACAATGCTGATTGACAAGGAGCCAAGGTGAGATTCGTCAATCTAACGAAGAAAATGACAACTGTTGCAGCCCCATCGCAACAAGAAAATCCTCAGGCTGAAGACTCTGCTCAGACTACTGATGAACATGCCAGCACTGCTGATGACTTTCAGCATGCTAATGAGAATACAAGTTCCAGGGCTGATGACTCCATTCCAGCCGCTGAAGAAATTCCCAGGGCATCCACTAGTGGTGCGCCTGAAGAAACTGAAGAGATCAGGGCAACTGCACCAGTTGCGCCTGAAGAAACTGTACCACAATCCTCAGCTCCTCCTGCGCCAACACCAACTCCAATTCTTCCTTCTGCTTATGAAGTGAAGAAGACAAAGGCTGCAGAACGAGCTGCAGTGAAGAAGAGGAAGGCATCAGCTGCGTCAAATTCTTCGGCTGCGAAGAAAATGAAGCCAATGACCAGCTCACTTGAAAATCCTATTGATGCCATTCCCATCTCCTCCATGTCGTCTAAGGAAATTGTTCCTTATGGAGAAGATTACACGATCCCAAGCGGATCTGATGAAGAAAATCAATCTGTTGCTACCTCAGAACAGTTTGATGAAGAAATTGAAGTGGAAGCATTCCCTTCACCGCCAGTTGTTTCCTCACCCGTGCCTCAGTTCACAGCTGAAGAGGCTGGTGTTGAGGAAATTGAAAAAGAAGATGAAGACGTGGATATTGGGTGCACTACACCAGTGATGAACGATGACTTTTGGGAAAGTCAGCATCCCAATACTCCTCTCTTCACTCCGATTCTACAAGTTCCTCAGTCCCCGGCTACAACTGTTCAAATGGGCTCTGAAGAAACTCATCCCACATCGTCTGTTAATGAAGAAATTCCAGCCACTAGCGCTGAAGAACCTGCTGTTGATCCTCAAACTGCACAAGAAGAGGAACCAGAAATTCCTCAGCCAGAAGAACCTGAGATCGCGATTCCTGAGGTTGTGCTACAAATCACTGATATTCCTCTGCCCAAACCGAAGAATCCGTTCTCAAGCAAGCAAAAATTCAAGGCTGAAGACTTCTTTTTTGAGCATGTGTTCTTCACTGCTTATAATCCATATGACTCTGCTCGCATGAGGAAAAGACGCTTCTGGACTCCTACTCAAGCAAACTTCTATTCCTCAGTGCTATTTGACAAGGACAAGATCTTCGACCATGAGCATATTCCTCATGTGGATATGGAATCACTGCCGTGCTTCGAGCCAGTACTCCGAGTTATTCATGATGAAGGGCTACTGAATTTCTGCACTGATATCTGTGACTGGAATGAAGAACTCATTCTTTAGTTCTATGCCACCCTGCACATCACCGGAGATGCTGAAGATATCAATTCATGGGTGCTGGATTGGATGACAGAGAATACTCACTACAAGGCACCAGCAACTAAACTGCTTCGTCTCCTTCCTCTTGATCCTCCCCATGAAACTGCACGTTGCATCTACAATGACCACGAACTGTCTGATCACTTTATGCAAGTGCTCATGAAGCCTTTGAAGCCAGGGCAGGCCCCTCGAACCAAATTCCTCGTCAAGGAATTGCTGTATGTGCCTCGAACTGTCTATAGAATCTTGACGAAGACAATGAGTCCCATCAAAGGCCACGACTCAAATGAAGAAGATGTCGTTGGCATCATGAAGAACATGCTTTTCAACATCATTCATGGCGTTCCTGTTAACTTCCATGATTTCTTCATGAGGACTCTGGCCAATGTTGCAATGTCACCTTTTGAGCTGAAGCCATATGCGCCTTGGATTATGAGATTCATAAGGGCAAGATCTTCACTGAACTACAAGGCTGACACTCTGAACCATGGCAGCTACTTGCCGCCCATTGAAGTCCTCAAGCGACCAGTTTCATCATCTGATGATAAGGGCAAGGCAGCAGCTATGATTGATGAAGGCACTCGTCCATTAGATGGTCAATTTCGCAAGGCCACATCTTACTCCACCAATGACGATTCTGCAACGCATGACACTGCCCCAAATACCTCAGCCAAGCAAAAGCCTCAAGCAACTGCACCCAGGGTGATGACTGACCGTGAGTTACTCCTCAGTCTTCATCAGAAGGTTGATCGCAATCAGAAATGGGTGAAGCATCAATTTGCTGCAATTCTTCACAACATGACCTCAACACACAATGCAGTGAAGAAAAATCAGTACTATCTTCATGAAACCCTCAACCGCACCTGGGATGTTCTTAATCATGTATATTCCGCGGAAGAACTGAAGACTATGGGTCTCTAGGAAGCATTTGACTGGTCTGCACCACCTCCGAAGAAATTCAAGAGATTCAAAGTTCCCGATCTGGTGGCCAGCTCTTATTCTTCATCGTGTGAAACTGATGAACATGAAGATTTGGACGACACTGCGGCAGGCCCTACTTCAACAACCAACCCCGACAACGCTGGCGCTCCTCCGTCGGCGTGAAAATCTTCAGGGGCGTTAGTCCTCAGTTTCGATCCTTTTGGTCATTTGATGACAAAGGGGGAGAAATCTGAGTTAGTCTTCAAGCGGGTTTATATTATGGGCGTTTTTATTGGGTGTTTTTATTAAGTTACAACTCTCGTTCTTCCGAAACTTTTAATTGGATCGAGTTGTAATCTTAAATCCGATTGTGCCCTGATACTTTTGGTCGTGCTTTGATACGTTTGACGCTCTGATGCTTTTGATGCACTGAGCTCTGAAACTTTTGATGTGATATTTGAGCTCTGATACTTTTGATGTGATATTCTGCATGCTTATTCCTAGTCAATATTATTGCACGCATGCTGAATCTCATCAGGCACCATATTTCATCATGCATTTTAAATTCTTCATATTATATATAAAATGCGTGTATGAATTACAAGATATAGGGGGAGATCTCCATGATTCAATTCTTCAAATGTGCATTGCCTCAAAAGCAAATTCCTCACTATGCACATATTCAGGGGGAGTTCTTCTATATCTTGCAATCAAATTCCTCAATATCAGAATTTACACTTCATATGTTTAACTCCGTTGAAAACTTAACCTATGTTGTCATCAATCACCAAAAAGGGGGAGATTGTAAGTGCATCTAGTGCCCCTTAGTGATTTTGGTGTATTGAAGACTTATAGGTTAAGTAACTGATGTGTTTGTGAGTGTACACAGGTCTATAAGTCTATGAGGAGTTTGATATTTACAGAGAAAGTCGACCCCTAAAAATGAAGTTCTTCAACTGAAGACTTTGATATTCTGAAGACTTTCTTAAGACATTGAAAGTGAAGAAATTGGTGTGACCTTGAAGACTTGATATTCATTCGAGGAATATGAAGCGTGAAGACTTTTGTTTTCGTAGTTTCATTTTCTCTTTCTTGAGTCATAGGAAACACCGTACTGTTAAAGGGGGTCGAGGAAATACTAAGAAAAAATTTCCATGTGATGCTCAACTCAAAATCCTACACCTACCAATCCCTTCGAGTGAAGCCATTAGAAATCTCATACAGTTCAGTCAAGTTCTTCAGTGACAGAGACGCAGTTCTTCTGGTCGCTGATGACTTTGCTCTGACTGAGGAGTTAGGAATTCGCCAGTGCGAATTGCCTACACAATGAGGAACATGATAGCCCTGAGGAATTTGAGAGTCAAATTTCCGACCGTTGTTGTGCTGCACGCCGGCTTTCCCAAAATATCTTATCCACCTAACGGTCATATCATTGAAGGGCATTTATGTCTTATCATGTCGGGCTGCTCCCTAGGCTATAAATAGCCGCCCCCTACAACCACTAGTTGGTTGGCTGCTCCGAGAGAACTTGACACTTGTCATTTGAGAGCAACCCATCCTCCGAGGACTTTGAGCGAAAATCATCAAGTGAGGAAAATCCCAAAACCAAACCCCCACAAACCCAAAGTGATTGAGCATCACTGAAGAAATTGATCCTGCGTGGATCCGACGCTTGTTACCTTTGAAGACTATGCTTCTTCCAGACGGTTAGGCGTCAAGGTCTAGAGCATCCAAGAGGAATTGTGGATCGCTGAGTGACCAAGTCTGTGAAGGTTTGGAAGTCACCTGAAGACTTACCACGAGTGATTGGACGAGGCCTACGTGGTCTTAGTTCAAGGAGAATACGGTGAGGACTGGGTGTCCTGAGTTGTGGCTCAGTGACTGGGTGTCCGGGACTGTGTGTCCTCGAGTTTAAATACTCAGCCGCTCCAACCAGACGTACAACTGAGACAGCAGTTGGAACTGGTTTACCAAATCATTGTCTTCACCAACTGACTGGTTCCATTTCCTCAACTCTTTCATTTCCTCATTACTGTGTTGAATGTTGTTCATATCTGTGCTTGAAGACTTTGACTGAAGACTTTCACAAATTCCTCAGTTCAATTTCTTCAGTCTGTTTGTCTTCATCTTGTTATCCTGTGTTTACGCTTTCCGTACTCTGTTTTTAGTCTTCATTTCATCATGCTGACTATGTGTGTATCCTGTTATGTTTACTTCTGAGTACATATTCCGCTGCAAGTAGTTCTTCGCTAAGGAATTTCCTCACCGGCAAATTCCTCAGTGAAGAATTCATAAAAATCGCCTATTCACCCCCCCTCTAGTCGATATAACGCACTTTCAAAGAAAATATATAATTGCCGTAAAAAATATTTTATATTACGTAAATTACAAATGTAAAAACATAGTGTAAAATGTACATAAATGTATTTTTTCTGGTATTCTGCCCTTTTTTTATGCCAAATTTTACACAATGACTCAATATGATTGTAACTATTTATAATTGAAACATAATTTATTTATGAAATGATCGTAAGATTACCTCGGGTGAAGAATAACTTTTTCTGCACCCTGGGTGATGAATAGTAACACTATATTTAGATATATTATAACTGAGCATTATTCCTGTCCTCTCATACCATTAGCGTTTCCAACCATCAGATCATTGGTTTGGTGCATTTTTGGCCATTGGATTTCCTCTTAATCCCGCATTGACTCGCCACGTTCGCTACAATTGAGAGGTTTCCTTGCTGGGCCGCTATTTAGATATATTATAACTGAGCATTATTCCTGTCCTCTCAGACCATTAGCGTTTCCAACCATCAGATCATTGGTTTGGTGCATTTTTGGCCATTGGATTTCCTCTTAATCCCGCATTGACTCGCCATGTTCGCTACAATTGAGAGGTTTCCTTGCTGGGCCGCTATTCTGATGACAATTTTGGGTGCCTGGTGTGAAACTGGGCCTAATGGGCTTCTACGAGTTTCCGCTTGTGCATCCTATCCTAGAAAAAAAAACCTCACATCACCCTCCTTTCGACTCCATCGTGCGGCGGCTGACGAGACCTAGGTGACGCCGCCGCCACCATGTTCTCCGTCTCGCAGCTCCTCTCGCCATCGTCTTTCCGCGCTAGATTCATTTCGGTGCCGATCTAATTCCATTGCAGATCTTCGATTCTCCTGCGACCATTGACTGCATCTTCTTCAACCTCGACTCCCTGCAACCCTCCCAGCAACATCGTCTCGCCGCCCTCGGCCTTACCATCATCTGATGCAGGGGAGTGATACCGCCACCTCCATCTCCCCTTTCCCTGCGTCTAAACCCAACTGAGAAGAAACTCATCTCTTCCCCTCTCCCAGGGCATCCTCTCTTACCTTCCCGTGGCTCCTCATCCTCCTCCCATGGGAAACAAAATTCTGCAAGGATTTTTTTATTCATGTTGTTCTTTGTCACCAGGTCGCCAGCAAGGTCTTAGTCCATGATTTGTTCGATTCCCGCTAGAGGTGGGATTGATGTTTCCGCGGATTGCACAAATTAATGTCGCGTCTTGACTCAGATTGGTTTGAATTTGTGCAGATGGTGGAGGTGGAGGAGAAGTCTGAGCGAGGGTTTGAGGAGGTGGAGGAAGAGATGGTGGCCGGCACCGCTCCTTCGGCCAGGAAAACGTGGGCACTCCGGTTCGTGCATATCGACTCACTCGCGGGGTCGGTGAGTCTCTATTGCCCAAGATCAGGCGGTGGATGGTGCTCACGAGATAAAGCAGTCACATCATCATCTTCAGGGCTAAGACCAATTTGCTCCTGCCCGTTTAGGCCCTTTGCCATCACGCTCCACTACCTCTCCAGAAAATCACAATAATCACACTTATAAATTAATTTTCAGTATTTAGCAGAATTGTACAGTATTACATGCCCTTTTATGTTTAATTAATTTTCCTATTTAGTGTTACTTTTTAATATTTCATAGCACAAGCATCCGTTTCTTCTTATGCATTCCATGTCATGTTTAGTCGCAGGAGCAAGACTGACATGTAGTGCCTTCTATATCCTCAATTTTCTATCTTCAAATGGTTCATATTAAGCACATGTACTCAAACATGTAATTATGTTTTTCCATCAATTGTGCTTTATGCTAATATAATTTGAAATGAATCCCTATGTTCTAGGAGGACAAATTCAAGCTCCATATTACTTGGTCTGCTGCTTCTTCTGGGTTGTTTTCTACCTTCCAGTAGATTCTGTGAAGCTCCAATGGCTGGCAAACAGGTTAGTGCTCGTGCACTGTTATGCCTCAAGTTAATTATTTTACGACACAATTTCATATTTTATGGTCCGATTGCTCTAGGTGGAACTGACCGCTCTACTGCAGTGTGATTACTATAGAAGGAACTAACTGCTCTATTGCACGACATTGCTAGGTCGCCAGTCCATTCTTGATTTCGATTATGGCCGTGATATTATGATATTATCCATGAACTGGAGAATGGAGTGAAAACAATTGGTCTACTGATGAACTTGTTTGTTAGTGCTTTTTATGGCAGATGCATCGAATTTCAGTGTCAGAGTTTGCCTTTTGGTAGGTCTTTGTGGTGCGTTGCCTCTCCATTAAATTCTCATGTTCGCGGATTCTGGAGTGTAGTTATATTATGTCATGCCTTTTTAGATGAAATAGAATGGAGTGGTACGTTCCATCACTTGGGACAATGTAATTATATTATTTGATATTTAGTATAGAGTTCTGAACTATCTTGGTTGGGCTTGGTTCAGGCAAAAAAATACTTCTGTAAAGTTGAAGTCACAACTATATAATTATCCAAGGAGGAAGTGATGTAAAAGGAGATGTCTTGCACTACTGCTGCTTGGTACCAGATGTGAACGACTACATTAGGAGTTTGCTGCATGGTTGGAGGTTAGCTCAGCTTTTCTATCTGCTTAACTTTTGCGGATATAAAAAATCATGTAGTCTTGAAGCTGAAATTTAGTTGATTGAAATTAAAGAGATTCAGAGTAAGAGAATTTTTTTGCACTCAGGGGATGAGCTCGGTGACATGTCTTCTCACTCCAATATTTGAGAACGAATTTGATAAAATTAGGCACTACAAATTTTTTTCTTCAAATTATTGGCAAAATACACTTATGGACAACTTTAAAGAAACAAAAGTGCGTAATTTTCCTCTGCTTTGTTTTGAAGTTCTGTTTAGTGCATAATTTGGCGAATCTTTTGCAGCAAACACTCATTTATTTGCTTTGCCATGAAATTTTCTGCATACGACCGTCCTGTTCTAGCCAGGTGCCATAATTTTAGGTTTGACATCTAATAAGTTTAACTTCAAATTTGAAAGCCATCTATAGCATTTTGAGAATTGGATTGTCGGTCGCTACTACTTTAGTGATCTAAAACGTCTTATATTAGTTTACAGAGGTAGTATTTGGGTTGTCATTGACATCACTCATTGACTGGCGATGTTGCATGTCAGAGGGGTCTGCTCATACGTGCAGTTTTCCATCGTCTCTGGTGATTCTTTTCTTTATTTCCCACCTTGCACGTTTGGTATATTCATGGGTTCATCCTTCTTTCTAATATGTTAGTTTACTATAGAATCATAACAATTGGTGTCAAAACCGTATATTTGATGCTATTGTAGATCAGAACCATTACCCAGTTTGCAGATTTTTACTTAACATGTATTAGAGGAAATCATGCGCCAACTTACAACCCAACTAAAAAAAGATATTGAAAATCAAATAAGACGTAAGCCAAAAAGATGACCAATACATTGTACTATTTGGATCATACTTCTTACACATATTTTTTTTATTACATTATCTATACAATGCTATAATTGTCCACATTATTTTCCTTAGCTTAGCATGCCATTGCATTCCGTACATAACTATCTGTTATAACAACAATTATAAGGTGAACTATGTTTGCCGTGACTTGCACATTCTTAATGTTCGATGGACTAAGACCAAAGTTTTCCCGGTTGTACACATTACATTTTTGTGTAAAATAATACTGACAACTTCATCATTGTGTTCTACAGGAAGGTAGTCGATGTCACCAGAGATAATAAACCATTTGGATTCCGATACCATACCATGTTAATCTACACTTTGGTGTGCTTTCTCTCCTATTTATGCTTTGGTTACAGTGGTTCTAAGGCTTGCACATAATAATTGAGAAAAGCAGCAGTGCTTTTTTGGCTATTTGCTATCGGTGGCATGCTGCAGTTTACCATGGACCGTGCTAAACGTGCATCTATCCAAGGAATACTGTACCTTATGGGATTTCTCATGTATTTGTAAATTTATTATATTTTATTTGAGTTGAATTGTAGAATTGTTGTTGTGTTGTCAGAATAGACAATGCATGAATTGGATAACTGATTTTATAGCTGCAGTCTCCTAAGCACAATTATTGTGCTTTATTTTATAATCTTCAGTTTTTCTTTTGTCGTTAAATAACATACAGCTTGGTTTTGTTACTAACTTTAATCCAATCATATATTTACATCAATTACTATTATTTTAGTGACAAAATATACGGGCGCAGCAACGCGCGCCATCATGATCTAGTATATATATAACAGTAGGAAAACACGATGCAAAATGGACGTATCGTGGCGACAATACAACATGTGTCCTATCACTTTCTATCACCAGGAGATAGATTGCAAGATTAGAACCCAGTATAATGCACCACTCCCTTTAGAGAAATACTCATCAAACTTGGCCAAATAAGACAAATAGATCAAAGAGCATACATAGCTATTCAGTTGTACAACAAAGAAACTTCAAAAGATTCAATTGATTTCAATGAAAAAACTGATTATAAAGTGAAAATTCATCATATCCCAACAAACACACCACCGATTATTGATTGATCCCAATCATGTGATACAATTGACAAGAACTTGGTATTGAAGAAGAGATAGAGAGATAGAGAGAGAGAGAGATAGAGAGAGAATGCCATCTAGCTACCATTATGGGACCTAAGGTCCTATGGAAACTACTTACACATGGTCATGGAGGCAACAAGGTTGATGAAGAAGCCTCCCGCGATGGATAACCCCTCCGGCAAGTGCTTGAACAGCCCTCCAGATTGGATCTCTTCAAAGCAAAAACTTCCAGCGACGGAAAAAATCAGAGAAAATTGGTACTAAGAGTTTCACGAAAGATGGGATTTATAGGCGGAGGAATGGACATATGGTAGTAGACAGGGGACCCACGCAGCCTAGGGGCACTAGCCAGGCCCTTGCCGTGTTAGGTGGCTATGTGGAGCCTCTGTTGCTCCTCTTGTGTAGCAATCACTCTTGTCCATCCCCACAATGGCAGGTAAATCCAAATATTTTTCATTGAGTGCTTCGGTCATAATATTCGAAATAGTAAAACTTGCACCTTGTCTTTCACTTCTGTGTTGCGGCTAAAATATATGCTGGATTTTTCAGCACTCACTATTTGCCTCGAGGGGACACAATAGGAATCCAGAACCACTCTAAAAGCCTATGCATTCATTGCATTCGCTCGCATAAGGATCAATGAATCATCCGCAAAAAGTATATTGGAAATGGAAGGAGTTCTCTGCAAACCTGAATCTCGGAAATATTTCCTGTCTCCTCCGCGCTGCTAAGAGAGTGGTTAGACCCTCTGTACATAACATGAACAAGTAGTGGGAGAGAGGGTCCCCCTGTCTTAGTCCTCTAGTAGGCTTAAAGCTTTTAGTCTCCTCGGCATTAAAACGAACCCTGTACTCCACAGAGGATACGCATTGCATAGTTAAGTTCACCCAATTCTCTTTGAACCCCAGTCTCAACAAAATTTCTTTTAAAAAAGACCATTCCACTCGGTCATAAGCTTTGTGCATATCCATTTTAATGGCACACAAACCTTCTTTACCCGCCCTTTTCTTTTTTATTGTGTGGAAACACTCGTACACCACTAAAATATTGTCTGTGACCAATCTTCTCGGAACAAAAGCACTCTGGGTTGGGCTAATAGTATCTGATAGAATTATCTTCAGTCGAGCAACAATCATTTTTTAAATTACCTTATACACCACATTGCACAAACTGATTGGTCTAAATTGAGATGCCTTTTCCGGAGAGTTCACCTTTGGGATCATAACAATTGCAATATCAGTCCATACTGCCGGTATAGAACATGTATTCACCGCCTTGAGGACCTCTTCTGTCAAGTCTTCTCCCAACATAGACCAAAGTCTCTTATAAAAAATAGCATGCAGACCATCTGGACCCGGAGCTTTTAAATCACCAATATTAAATAAGGCCTTCTGAACTTCCTCTGCCGTATACGGAGCCATAAGGGCATTATTCATTTCATCTGTCACTTTTCTTTTGACAATAGATAGAACTTCCGGGTTCGTTGAGAGACTTCTAATGTAAAGAGGCTTGAAAAATACCCTCTAATATAATCCTTCATCTCCGTATCTTGCACCCACACCCCATTTTCTCCAAGCAATTTTTTAATTTGATTTCTTCTCTTTTGCAAACCAAGACACTTTTATGCATGGAATTCTTTGTTGTATGTATAGTTATTTTACAAATTCAGTAGGAAAAAATGTTGGGGAACGTAGCAGAAATTCAAAATTTTCTTACGTGTCACCAAGATCTATCTATGGAGAAACCAGCAACGAGTAGAAAGAGAGTGCATCTACATACCCTTGTAGATCGCTAAGCGGAAGCGTTCAAGTGAACGGGGTTGATGGAGTCGTACTCGTCGTGATTCAAATCACCGATGATCAAGTGCCGAACGCACGGCACCTCCGCGTTGAACACACGTACAGCCCGACGATGTCTCCCACGCCTTGATCCAGCAAGGAGAGAGGGAGAGGTTGAGGAAGACTCCATCCAGCAGCAGCACAACGGCGTGGTGGTGGTGGATGAGTGTGGCAATCCAGCAGGGCTTCGCTAAGCACCACGGGAGAGAGGAGAGGGCTGCAACCAAAGGCAGAGATCGAATCACGTGTATTCTGTGTCTTCTCTGGGCAGCCCTATGCCTCACTATTTATAGGGGGAGAGGGGGGCTGCGCCCCCTTTAGGGTTCCCCACCCCAAGGGGTGCGGCCAGCCACCAGATGGCATCTGGGGTGGCGGCCAGGAGGGGGAGGAGAGGGAGGCGCAGGGAGCATGGGCCTTAGGGCCCATCTGCCCTAGGGTTTGCCCCCTCCCACCCTCCCCTGCGCCTTGGGCCCCTTGTGGGGGGCGCACCAGCCCACTTGGGGCTGGTTCCCTCCCACACATGGCCCACGCAGCCCTCTGGGGTAGGTGGCCCCACTTGGTGGACCCCCGGGACCCTCCCGGTGGTCCCGGTACTTTACCGATAAAACCCGAAACTTTTCCGGTGACCAAAACAGGACTTCCCATATATAAATCTTTACCTCCGGACCATTCCAGAACTCCTCGTGACGTCCAGGATCTCATCCGGGACTCCGAACAACATTCGGCAACCACATACAAGCTTCCTTTATAACCCTAGCATCATCGAACCTTAAGTGTGTAGACCCTACGGGTTCGGGAGACATGTAGACATGACCGAGACGTTCTCCGGTCAATAACCAACAGCGGGATCTGGATACCCATGTTGGCTCCCACATGTTCCACGATGATCTCATCGGATGAACCACGATGTCAAGGACTCAGTCGATCCCGTATACAATTCCCTTTGTCTAGCGGTATTTTACTTGCCCGAGATTTGATCGTCGGTATACCGATACCTTGTTCAATCTCGTTACCGGCAAGTCTCTTTACTCGTTCCGCAACACATCATCCCGTGATCAACCCCTTGGTCACATTGTGCACATTATGATGATGTCTTACCGAGTGGGCCCAGAGATACCTCTCCGTTTACACGGAGTGACAAATCCCAGTCTCGATCCGTGTCAACCCAACAGACACTTTCGGAGATACCTGTAGTGCACCTTTATAGTCACCCAGTTACGTTGTGACCTTTGATACACCCAAAGCACTCCTACGGTATCCGGGAGTTACACGATCTCATGGTCTAAGGAAGAGATACTTGACATTGGAAAAGCTCTAGCAAACGAACTACACGATCTTTGTGCTATGCTTAGGATTGGGTCTTGTCCATCACATCATTCTCCTAATGATGTGATCCCGTTATCAACGACATCCAATGTCCATAGCCAGGAAACCATGACTATCTGTTGATCACAACGAGCTAGTCAACTAGAGGCTTACTAGGGACATATTGTGGTCTATGTATTCACACGTGTATTAAGATTTCCGGATAATACAGTTATAGCATGAATCAAAGACAATTATCATGAACAAGGAAATATAATAATACTTTTATTATTGCCTCTAGGGCATATTTCCAACAGTCTCCCACTTGCACTAGAGTCAATAATCTAGTTCACATCGCCATGTGATTAACATTGACAGGTCACATCGCCATGTGACCAATATCATCAAATGAGTTCTGGGGTTTGATCATGTTTTGCTTGTGAGAGAGGTTTTAGTCAACGGGTCTGAACCTTTCAGATCCGTGTGTGCTTTGCAAATTTCTAGGTCATATTGTAAATGCTGTTTCCATGCTCCACTTGGAGCTATTCCAAATGGTTGCTCCACTATATGTATCCGGTTTGCTACTCAGAGTCACTCGGATAGGTGTTAAAGCTTGCATCGACGTAACCCTTTACGCCGAACTCTTTATCACCTCCATAATCGAGAAACATGTCCTTATTTACTCCAAGGACAATTTTGACCGCTGTCCAATGATCCATTCCTGGATCATTCTTGTACCCCTTGACTGACTCATGGCAAGGCACACTTCCGGTGCGGTACACAGCATAGCATACTATAGAGCCTATGTCTGAAACATAGGGGACGACCTTCGTCCTTTCTCTCTTTTCTGCCATGGTCGAGCTTTAAGTCTTGACTTCATACCTTACAACTCAGGCAAGAACTCCTTCTTTGACTGATCCATCTTGAACACCTTCTAGATCATGTCAAGGTATGTGCTCATTTGAAAGTACTATTGAGCGTTTTTTATCTATCCTCATAGATCTTGATGCTCAATGTTCAAGTAGTTTAAACCAGGTTTTATATTGAAAAACACTTTTCAAATAACCATATATACTTTCCAGAAATTCTACATCATTTCTGATCAACAATATGTCAATAACATATACTCATCAGAAATTCTATAGTGCTCCCACTCACTTCTTTGGAAATACAAGTTTCTCATAAACTTTTGTATAAACCCAAAATCTTTGATCATCTTATCAAAGTACATATTCCAACTCCGAGATGCTTACTCTAGTCCTTAGAAGGATCGCTGGAGCCAACATACCTTTTAGCATCCTTAGGATCGACAAAAACTTTCTGATTTGTATCACATACAACCTTTCCTTACGAACACTGGTAAGGAAACTCGTTTTGACATCCATCTGCCAGATTTCATAAATGCAGCTAATGTTAACATGATTCCGACGGACTTAAGCATAGCTACGGATGAGAAAATCTCATCGTAGTCAACTCTTTGAACTTGTGAAAAACTCTTCGCCACAAGTCGAGCTTCATAGACGGTAAAATTACCGTCCACGTCCGTCTTCTTCTTAAAGATCCATTTGTCTCAATGGCTTGCCGATCATCGGGCAAGACCACCAAAGTCCATGCTTTGTTCTGATACATGGATCCTATCTCGGATTTCATGGCTTCTAACCATTTTTCGGAATTTGGGCCCACCATCGCTTCTCCATAGCTCGTAGGTTCATTGTTGTCTAGCAACATGACCTTCAAGACAGGATTACTGTACCACGCTAAAGTAGTACGCATCCTTGTCACCCTACGAGGTACGGTAGTGACTTGATCCGAAGTTTCATGATCACTATCATAAGCTTCTACTTCAGTTGGTGTAGGTGCCACAGGAACAACTTCCTGTGCCCTGCTACACACTGGTTGAAGTGATGGTTCAATAACCTCATCAAGTCTCCACCATCCTCCCACTCAACTTTTCGAGACAAACTTTTTCTCGAGAAAGGACCCGATTCAAGAAACAATCCCTATTGTTTTCGGATCTGAATTAGGAGGTATGCCCAACTGTTTAGGGTGTCCTATGAAGATGCATTTTATCCGCTTTGGGTTCAAGCTTATCAACCTGAAACTTTTTCACATAAGCGTCGCAGCCCCAAACATTTAAGAAATGACAGCTTAGGTTTCTCTAAACCATAGTTCATACGATGTCATCTCAACGGAATTACGTGGTGCCCTATTAAAGTGAATGTGGTTGTCTCTAATGCCTAACCCATAAATGATAGTGGTAATTCGATAAGAGACTGAAGGAAATATGCCCTAGAGGCAATAATAAAGTTATTATTTATTTCCTTATAATCATGATAAATGTTTATTATTCATGCTAGAATTGTATTTACCGGAAACATAATACATGTGTGAATACATAGACAAACAGAGTGTCACTAGTATGCCTCTACTTGACTAGCTCGTTAATCAAAGATGGTTATGTTTCCTAACCATGAACAATGAGTTGTTATTTGATTAACGAGGTCACATCATTAGTAGAATGATCTGATTGACATGACCCATTCCATTAGCTTAGCACCCGATCGTTTAGTATGTTGCTATTGCTTTCTTCATGACTTATACATGTTCCTATGACTATGAGATTATGCAACTCCCGTTTACCGGAGGAACACTTTGGGTACTACCAAACGTCACAACGTAACTGGGTGATTATAAAGGAGTACTACAGGTGTCTCCAATGGTCGATGTTGGGTTGGCGTATTTCGAGATTAGGATTTGTCACTCCGATTGTCGGAGAGGTATCTCTGGGCCCTCTCGGTAATACACATCACATAAGCCTTGCAAGCATTACAACTAATATGTTAGTTGTGAGATGATGTATTACGGAACGAGTAAAGAGACTTGCCGGTAACGAGATTGAACTAGGTATTGGATACCGACGATCGAATCTCGGGCAAGTAACATACCGATGACAAAGGGAACAACGTATGTTGTTATGCGGTCTGACCGATAAAGATCTTCGTAGAATATGTAGGAGCCAATATGGGCATCCAGGTCCCGCTATTGGTTATTGACCAGAGACGTGTCTCGGTCATGTCTACATTGTTCTCGAACCCGTAGGGTCCGCACGCTTAAGGTTACGATGACAGTTATATTATGAGTTTATGCATTTTGATGTACCGAAGGTTGTTCGGAGTCCCGGATGTGATCACGGACATGACGAGGAGTCTCGAAATGGTCGAGACATAAAGATTGATATATTGGAAGTCTATGTTTGGACATCGGAAGTGTTCCGGGTGAAATCGGGATTTTACCGGGTTACCGGGAGGTTACCGGAACCCCCCGGGAGCCATATGGGCCATCATGGGCCTTAGTGGAAAGGAGAAAGGGGCAGCCCAAGGGGGCTGCGCGCCTCCCCCCTTCCCCTAGTCCTATTAGGACTAGGAGAGGTGGCCGGCCACCCCTCTCCCTCTTTCCCCCTTGGGAATCCTAGTTGGAATAGGATTGGGGGGGGAGTCCTACTCCCGGTAGGAGTAGGACTCCTCCTGCGCCTCTCCCTCTTGGCCGGCGCACCCTCCCCCCTTGGCTCCTTTATATACGGAGGCAGGGGCACCTCTAAACACACAAGTTGACACAAGTTGATCCACGTGATCGATTCCTTAGCCGTGTGCGGTGCCCCCTGCCACCATATTCCTCGATAATACTGTAGCGGAGTTTAGGCGAAGCCCTGCTGCTGTAGTTCATCAAGATCGTCACCACGCCGTCGTGCTGACGGAACTCTTCCCCGACACTTTGCTGGATCGGAGTCCGGGGATCGTCATCGAGCTGAACGTGTGCTCGAACTCGGAGGTGCCGTAGTTTCGGTGCTTGATCGGTTGGATCGTGAAGACGTACGACTACTTCCTCTACGTCGTGTCATCGCTTCCGCAGTCGGTCTGCGTAGGGTACGTAGACAATACTCTTCCCCTCGTTGCTATGCATCACATGATCTTGCGTGTGCGTAGGAAATTTTTTGAAATTACTACGAAACCCAACAGTGGTATCAGAGCCTAGGTTATTGATGTTGATGTTATATGCACGAGTAGAACACAAGTAAGTTGTGGACGATACAAGTCATACTGCCTACCAGCATGTCATACTTTGGTTCGGCGGTATTGTTGGACGAGACGACCCGGACCAACCTTACGCGTACGCTTACGCGAGACCGGTTCCCTCGACGTGCTTTGCACAGAGATGGCTTGCGGGCGACTGCCTCTCCAACTTTAGTTGAACCAAGTATGGCTACGCCCGGTCCTTGCGAAGGTTAAAACGGAGTCTATTTGACAAACTATCGTTGTGGTTTTGATGCGTAGGTGAGATTGGTTCTTACTTAAGCCCGTAGCAGCCACGTAAAACATGCAACAACAAAGTAGAGGACGTCTAACTTGTTTTTGCAGGGCATGTTGTGATGTGATATGGTCAAGGCATGATGCTGAATTTTATTGTATGAGATGATCATGTTTTGTAACCAAGTTATCGGCAACTGGCAGGAGCCATATGGTTGTCGCTTTATTGTATGCAATGCAATCGCGATGTAATGCTTTACTTTATTACTAAACGGTAGTGATAGTCGTGGAAGCATAAGATTGGCGAGACGACAACGATGCTACGATGGAGATCAAGGTGTCGCGCCGGTGACGATGGTGATCATGACGGTGCTTCGGAGATGGAGATCACAAGCACAAGATGATGATGGCCATATCATATCACTTATATTGATTGCATGTGATGTTTATCTTTTTATGCATCTTATCTTGCTTTGATTGACGGTAGCATTATAAGATGATCTCTCACTAAATTATCAAGAAGTGTTCTCCCTGAGTATGCACCGTTGCCAAAGTTCGTCGTGCCCAGACACCACGTGATGATCGGGTGTGATAAGCTCTACGTCCATCTACAACGGGTGCAAGCCAGTTTTGCACACGCAGAATACTCAGGTTAAACTTGACGAGCCTAGCATATGCAGATATGGCCTCGGAACACGGAGACCGAAAGGTCGAGCGTGAATCATATAGTAGATATGATCAACATAACGATGTTCACCATTGAAAACTACTCCATCTCACGTGATGATCGGTTATGGTTTAGTTGATTTGGATCACGTGATCACTTAGAGGATTAGAGGGATGTCTATCTAAGTGGGAGTTCTTTAGTAATATGATTAATTGAACTTAAAATTTATCATGAACTTAGTCCCTGATAGTATCTTGCTTGTTTATGTTGATTGTAGATAGATGGCTCGTGCTGTTGTTCCGTTAAATTTTAATGCGTTCCTTGAGAAAGCAAAGTTGAAAGATGATGGTAGCAATTACACGGACTGGGTCCGTAACTTGAGGATTATCCTCATTGCTGCACAGAAGAATTACGTCCTGGAAGCACCGCTGGGTGCCAGGCCTGCTGCTGGAGCAACGCCAGATGTTATGAACGTCTGGCAGAGCAAAGCTGATGACTACTCAATAGTTCAGTGTGCCATGCTTTACGGCTTAGAATCGGGACTTCAACGACGTTTTGAACGTCATGGAGCATATGAGATGTTCCAGGAGTTGAAGTTAATATTTCAAGCAAATGCCCGGATTGAGAGATATGAAGTCTCCAATAAGTTCTATAGCTGCAAGATGGAGGAGAACAGTTCTGTCAGTGAGCATATACTCAAAATGTCTGGGTATAATAATCACTTGATTCAATTGGGAGTTAATCTTCCGGATGATTGCGTCATCGACAGAATTCTCCAATCACTGCCACCAAGCTACAAGAGCTTCGTGATGAACTATAATATGCAAGGGATGAACAAGACTATTCCCGAGCTCTTCGCAATGCTGAAAGCTGCGGAGGTAGAAATCAAAAAGGAGCATCAAGTGTTGATGGTTAACAAAACCACTAGTTTCAAGAAAAAGGGCAAAGGAAAGAAGAAAGGGAACTTCAAGAAGAACAGCAAGCAAGTTGCTGCTCAAGATAAGAAACCCAAGTCTGGACCTAAGCCTGAAACTGAGTGCTTCTACTGCAAGCAGACTGGTCACTGGAAGCGGAACTGCCCCAAGTATTTGGCGGATAAGAAGGATGGCAAGGTGAACAAAGGTATATATGATATACATGTTATTGATGTGTACCTTACTAGAGCTCGCAGTAGCACCTGGGTATTTGATACTGGTTCTGTTGCTAATATTTGCAACTCGAAACAGGGACTACAGAATAAGCGGGCACTGGCAAAGGACGAGGTGACGATGCGCGTGGGAAACGGTTCCAAAGTCGATGTGATCGCGGTCGGCACGCTACCTCTACATCTACCTTCGGGATTAATATTAGACCTAAATAATTGTTATTTGGTGCCAGCGTTGAGCATGAACATTATATCTGGATCTTGTTTAATGCGAGACGGTTATTCATTTAAATCAGAGAATAATGGTTGTTCTATTTATATGAGTAATATCTTTTATGGTCATGCACCCTTGAAGAGTGGTCTATTCTTACTGAATCTCGATAGTAGTAATACACATATTCATAATGTTGAAACCAAAAGATGCAGAGTTGATAATGAAAGTGCAACTTATTTGTGGCACTGTCGTTTAGGTCATATCGGTGTAAAACGCATGAAGAAACTCCATACTAATGGACTTTTGGAACCACTTGATTATGAATCACTTGGTACTTGCGAACCGTGCCTCATGGGCAAGATGACTAAAACACCGTTCTCCGGTACTATGGAGAGAGCAACAGATTTGTTGGAAATCATACATACCGATGTATGTGGTCCGATGAATATTGAGGCTCGTGGCGGATATCGTTATTTTCTCACCTTCACAGATGATTTGAGCAGATATGGATATATCTACTTAATGAAGCATAAGTCTGAAACATTTGAAAAGTTCAAAGAATTTCAGAGTGAAGTTGAAAATCATCGTAACAAGAAAATAAAGTTTCTACGATCTGATCGTGGAGGAGAATATTTGAGTTACGAGTTTGGTGTACATTTGAAAAACTGTGGAATAGTTTCACAACTCACGCCACCCGGAACACCACAGCGCAATGGTGTGTCCGAACGTCGTAATCGTACTTTACTAGATATGGTGCGATCTATGATGTCTCTTACAGATTTACCGCTATCATTTTGGGGTTATGCTTTAGAGACGGCCGCATTCACGTTAAATAGGGCACCATCAAAATCCGTTGAGACGACGCCTTATGAACTATGGTTTGGCAAGAAACCAAAGTTGTCGTTTCTTAAAGTTTGGGGCTGCGATGCTTATGTGAAAAAGCTTCAACCTGATAAGCTCGAACCCAAATCGGAGAAATGTGTATTCATAGGATACCCAAAGGAAACTGTTGGGTACACCTTCTATCACAGATCCGAAGGCAAAACATTCGTTGCTAAGAATGGATCATTTCTAGAGAAGGAGTTTCTCTCGAAAGAAGTGAGTGGGAGGAAAGTAGAACTTGACGAGGTAACTGTACCTGCTCCCTTACTGGAGAGTAGTTCATCACAGAAAACTGTTTCAGTGACACCTACACCGGTTAGTGAGGAAGCCAATGATAATGATCATGAAACTTCAGATCAAGATACTACTGAACCACGTAGATCAACCAGAGTAAGATCCGCGCCAGAGTGGTACGGAAATCCTGTTCTGGAAGTCATGCTACTAGATCATGATGAACCTACGAACTATGAAGAAGCGATGGTGAGCCCAGATTCCGCAAAGTGGCTTGAAGCCATGAAATCTGAGATGGGATCCATGTATGAGAACAAAGTATGGACTTTGGTTGACTTGCCCGATGATCGGCAAGCAATTGAGAATAAATGGATCTTTAAGAAGAAGACTGACGCTGATGGTAATGTTACTGTCTACAAAGCTCGACTTGTCGCAAAAGGTTTTCGACAAGTTCAAGGGATTGACTACGATGAGACCTTCTCACCCGTAGCGATGCTTAAGTCCGTCCGAATCATGTTAGCGATTGCCGCATTTTATGATTATGAAATTTGGCAGATGGATGTCAAAACTGCATTCCTGAATGGATTTCTGGAAGAAGAGTTGTATATGATGCAACCAGAAGGTTTTGTCGATCCAAAGGGAGCTAACAAAGTGTGCAAGCTCCAGCGATCCATTTATGGACTGGTGCAAGCCTCTCGGAGTTGGAATAAACGTTTTGATAGTGTGATCAAAGCATTTGGTTTTATACAGACTTTCGGAGAAGCCTGTATTTACAAGAAAGTGAGTGGGAGCTCTGTAGCATTTCTGATATTATATGTGGATGACATATTACTGATTGGAAATGATATAGAATTTCTGGATAGCATAAAGGGATACTTGAATAAAAGTTTTTCAATGAAAGACCTCGGTGAAGCTGCTTACATATTAGGCATTAAGATCTATAGAGATAGATCAAGACGCTTAATTGGACTTTCACAAAGCACATACCTTGACAAAATTTTGAAGAAATTCAAAATGGATCAAGCGAAGAAAGGGTTCTTGCCTGTGTTACAAGGTGTGAAATTGAGTAAGACTCAATGCCCGACCACTGCAGAAGATAGAGAGAATATGAAAGATGTTCCCTATGCATCTGCCATAGGCTCTATCATGTATGCAATGCTGTGTACCAGACCTGATGTGTGCCTTGCTATAAGTTTAGCAGGGAGGTACCAAAGTAATCCAGGAGTGGATCACTGGACAGCGGTCAAGAACATCCTGAAATACCTGAAAAGGACTAAGGATATGTTTCTCGTATATGGAGGTGACAAAGAGCTCACCGTAAAAGGTTACGTTGATGCAAGCTTTGACACTGATCCGGACGATTCTAAATCGCAAACCGGATACGTGTTTACATTAAACGGTGGAGCTGTCAGTTGGTGCAGTTCTAAACAAAGCGTTGTAGCGGGATCTACATGTGAAGCGGAATACATAGCTGCTTCGGAAGCAGCAAATGAAGGAGTCTGGATGAAGGAGTTCATATCCGATCTAGGTGTCATACCTAGTGCATCGGGTCCAATGAAAATCTTTTGTGACAATACTGGTGCAATTGCCTTAGCAAAGGAATCCAGATTTCACAAAAGGACCAAACACATCAAGAGACGCTTCAACTCCATCCGGGATCTAGTCCAGGTGGGAGACATAGAGATTTGCAAGATACATACGGATCTGAATGTTGCAGACCCGTTGACTAAGCCTCTTCCACGAGCAAAACATGATCAGCACCAAGGCTCCATGGGTGTTAGAATCATTACAGTGTAATCTAGATTATTGACTCTAGTGCAAGTGGGAGACTGAAGGAAATATGCCCTAGAGGCAATAATAAAGTTATTATTTATTTCCTTATAATCATGATAAATGTTTATTATTCATGCTAGAATTGTATTTACCGGAAACATAATACATGTGTGAATACATAGACAAACAGAGTGTCACTAGTATGCCTCTACTTGACTAGCTCGTTAATCAAAGATGGTTATGTTTCCTAACCATGAACAATGAGTTGTTATTTGATTAACGAGGTCACATCATTAGTAGAATGATCTGATTGACATGACCCATTCCATTAGCTTAGCACCCGATCGTTTAGTATGTTGCTATTGCTTTCTTCATGACTTATACATGTTCCTATGACTATGAGATTATGCAACTCCCGTTTACCGGAGGAACACTTTGGGTACTACCAAACGTCACAACGTAACTGGGTGATTATAAAGGAGTACTACAGGTGTCTCCAATGGTCGATGTTGGGTTGGCGTATTTCGAGATTAGGATTTGTCACTCCGATTGTTGGAGAGGTATCTCTGGGCCCTCTCGGTAATACACATCACATAAGCCTTGCAAGCATTACAACTAATATGTTAGTTGTGAGATGATGTATTACGGAACGAGTAAAGAGACTTGCCGGTAACGAGATTGAACTAGGTATTGGATACCGACGATCGAATCTCGGGCAAGTAACATACCGATGACAAAGGGAACAACGTATGTTGTTATGCGGTCTGACCGATAAAGATCTTCGTAGAATATGTAGGAGCCAATATGGGCATCCAGGTCCCGCTATTGGTTATTGACCAGAGACGTGTCTCGGTCATGTCTACATTGTTCTCGAACCCGTAGGGTCCGCACGCTTAAGGTTACGATGACAGTTATATTATGAGTTTATGCATTTTGATGTACCGAAGGTTGTTCGGAGTCCCGGATGTGATCACGGACATGACGAGGAGTCTCGAAATGGTCGAGACATAAAGATTGATATATTGGAAGTCTATGTTTGGACATCGGAAGTGTTCCGGGTGAAATCGGGATTTTACCGGGTTACCGGGAGGTTACCGGAACCCCCCGGGAGCCATATGGGCCATCATGGGCCTTAGTGGAAAGGAGAAAGGGGCAGCCCAAGGGGGCTGCGCGCCTCCCCCCTTCCCCTAGTCCTATTAGGACTAGGAGAGGTGGCCGGCCACCCCTCTCCCTCTTTCCCCCTTGGGAATCCTAGTTGGAATAGGATTGGGGGGGGAGTCCTACTCCCGGTAGGAGTAGGACTCCTCCTGCGCCTCTCCCTCTTGGCCGGCGCACCCTCCCCCCTTGGCTCCTTTATATACGGAGGCAGGGGCACCTCTAAACACACAAGTTGACACAAGTTGATCCACGTGATCGATTCCTTAGCCGTGTGCGGTGCCCCCTGCCACCATATTCCTCGATAATACTGTAGCGGAGTTTAGGCGAAGCCCTGCTCCTGTAGTTCATCAAGATCGTCACCACGCCGTCGTGCTGACGGAACTCTTCCCCGACACTTTGCTGGATCGGAGTCCGGGGATCGTCATCGAGCTGAACGTGTGCTCGAACTCGGAGGTGCCATAGTTTCGGTGCTTGATCGGTTGGATCGTGAAGACGTACGACTACTTCCTCTACGTCGTGTCATCGCTTCCGCAGTCGGTCTGCGTAGGGTACATAGGCAATACTCTTCCCCTCGTTGCTATGCATCACATGAGCTTGCGTGTGCGTAGGAAAATTTTTGAAATTACTACGAAACCCAACAGAGACATCATGGTACGCACCATATCCAATAGGGTGCAACTATGATGTTCGGACACACCATCGAACTATGGTGTTCCAGGCGGTATTATTTGTGAAACAATTTCCACAATGTCTTAATTGCGTGCCAAAGCTCGTAACTCAGATACTCATCTCTATGATCATATCATAGACATTTCATCCTCTTGTCATGATGACCTTCAACTTCACTCTGAAATTACTTGAACCATTCAATAATTCAGACTTGTGTTTCATCAAGTAAATATACTCTACATCTACTCGAATCATTTGTGAAGTAAGAACATAACGATATTCACTGCATGCCTCAGCACTCATTGGACTGCACACATCAAAATGTGTTACTTCCAACAAGTTGCTATCTTGTTCCATCTTACTGAAACCGAGGCTTTTCAGTCATCTTGCCCATGTGGTATGATTTGCATATCTCAAGTGATTCAAAATCAAGTGAGTCCAAACGATCCATCTTGAATGGAGTTTCTTCATGCGTATACACCAATAGACATGGTTCGCATGTCTCAAACTTTTCAAAAACGAGTGAGTCCAAAGATCCATCAACATGGAGCTTCTTCATGCGTTTTACACCAATATGACTTACATGTCAATGCCACAAGTAAGTGGTACTATCATTACTATCTTATATCTTTTGGCATGAAAATGTGTATCACTACGATCGAGATTCAATAAACCATTCCTTTAGGTGCAAGACCATTGAAGGTATTATTCAAATAAATAGAGTAACCATTATTCTCCTTAAATGAATAAGCGTATTGCAATAGACATAACCCATCATGTCTATGCTCAACGCAAACACCAAATCTCGATGGTAGAGGGAGCGTGCGATGCTTGATCACATCAACCTTGGAAATACTTCCAACACATATCGTCAACTCACCTTTAGCTAGTCTCCGTTTATTCCGTAGCTCTTTTATTTCGAGTTACTAACACTTAGCAACCGAACCGGTATCTAATACCCTGGTGCTACTAGGAGTACTAGTAAAGTACACATTAACATAATGTATATCCAATATACTTCTATCGACCTTGCCAGCCTTCTCATCTACCAAGTATCTAGGGTAATTCTTCTCCAGTGGTGGTTCCCTTTATTACAGAAGCACTTAGTCTCGGGTTTGGGTTCAACCTTGGGTTTCTTCACTAGAGTAGCAGCTGATTTGCCATTTCATGAAGTATCCCTTCTTGCCCTTGCCCTTCTTGAAACTAGTGGTTTCACCAACCATCAACAATTGATGCTCCTTCTTGATTTCTACTTTCGCGGTGTCAAACATCACGAATACCTCAAGGATCATCATGTCTATCCCTGATATGTTATAGTTCATCACGAAGCTCTAGCAGCTTGGTGGTAATGACTTTGGAGAAACATCACTATCTCATCTGGAAGATCGACTCCCACTCGATTCAAGTGATTGTTGCACTCAGACAATCTGAGCACAAGCTCAACGATTGAGCTTTTCTCCCTTAGTTTGCAGGCTAAGAAGATCGTCGGAGGTCTCATTCCTCTTGACGTGGGCACGAGCCTGAAATCTCAATTTCAGCCCTTGAAACATCTCATATGTTCCGCGACGTTTCGAAAAACATCTTTGGTGCCTTAATTCTAAACCGTTTATCTGAACTATCACGTAGTTATCAAAACGTGTATGTCCGATGTTCGCAACATCCACAAACGACGTTTGGGGTTCAACACACTGAGCGGTGCATTAAGGACATGAGCTTTCTTCTGTCCGCATAATCGCTACTGTCAACTTTCAACTATATTTTCTCTAGGAACATATCTAAACAGTGGAACTAAAGCGCGAGCTTACGACATAATTTGCAAAGATCTTTTGACTATGTTCAGGATAATTAAGTTCATCTTATGAACTCCCACTTAGATAGACATCCCTCTGGTCATCTAAGTGATTACATGATCCAAGTCAACTAGGCCGTGTCCGATCATCACGTGAGACGGACTAGTCATCATCGGTGAACATCTTCATGTTGATCGTATCTACTATACGACTCATGCTCGACCTTTCGGTCTCCGTGTTCCGAGGCCATGTCTGTACATGCTAGGCTCGTCAAGTTAACCCTAAGTGTTTTCGCTGTGTAAAACTGTCTTACACCCGTTGTATGTGAACGTAAGAATCCATCACACCCGATCATCACGTGGTGCTTAGAAGCGACGAACTGTAGCAACGGTGCACAGTTAGGGGAGAACACTTCTTGAAATTTTGTAAGGGATCATCTTATTTACTACCGTCGTCCTAAGTAAACAAGATGCATAAACATGATAAACATCACATGCAATCAAATAGTGACATGATATGGCCAATATCATTTTGCTCCTTTCGATCTCCATCTTCGGGGCTCCATGATCATCACCGTCACCGGCATGACACCATGATCTCCATCATCATGATCTCCATCATCGTGTCTTCATGAAGTTGTCTCGCCAACTATTACTTCTACTACTATGGCTACCGGTTAACAATAAAGTAAAGTAATTACATGGCGTTTGTTCAATGACACGCAGGTCATACAATAAATTAAGACAACTCCTATGGCTCCTGCCGGTTGTCGTACTCATCGACATGCAAGTCGTGATTCCTATTACAAGAACATGATCAATCTCATACATCACATATCATTCATCACATTCTTCTTGGCCATATCACATCACATAGCATACCCTGCAAAAACAAGTTAGACGTCCTCTAATTGTTGTTGCATGTTTTACGTGGCTGCTATGGGTTTCTAGCAAGAACGTTTCTTACCTACGCAAAACCACAACGTGATATGCCAATTGCTATTTACCCTTCATAAGGACCCTTTTCATCGAATCCGTTCCGACTAAAGTGGGAGAGACTGGCACCCGCTAGCCACCTTATGCACGAAGTGCATGTCAATCGGTGGAACCTGTCTCACGTAAGAGTATGTGTAAGGTCGGTCCGGGCCGCTTCATCCCACAATACCGTCGAAACAAGATTGGACTAGTAACGGTAAGCATATTGAACAAAATCAACGCCCACAACTACTTTGTGTTCTACTCGTGCAAAGAATCTACGCAATAGACCTAGCTCATGATGCCACTGTTGGGGAACGTAGCAGAAATTCAAAATTTTCCTACGTACCACCAAGATCTATCTATGGAGAAACCAGCAATGAGTAGAAAGAGAGTGCATCTACATACCCTTGTAGATCGCTAAGCGGAAGCGTTCAAGTGAACGGGGTTGATGGAGTCGTACTCGTCGTGATTCAAATCACCGATGATCAAGTGCCGAACGCACGGCACCTCCGCGTTCAACACACGTACAGCCCGACGATGTCTCCCACGCCTTGATCCAGCAAGGAGAGAGGGAGAGGTTGAGGAAGACTCCATCCAGCAGCAGCACAACGGCGTGGTGGTGGTGGATGAGTGTGGCAATCCAGCAGGGCTTCGCTAAGCACCACGGGAGAGGAGGAGTACTTGGGAGAGAGGAGAGGGCTGCAACCAAAGGCAGAGATCGAATCACGTGTATTCTGTGTCTTCTCTGGGCAGCCCTATGCCTCACTATTTATAGGGGGAGAGGGGGGCTGCGCCCCCTTTAGGGTTCCCCACCCCAAGGGGTGCGGCCAGCCACCAGATGGCATCTGGGGTGGCGGCCAGGAGGGGGAGGAGAGGGAGGCGCAGGGAGCATGGGCCTTAGGGCCCATCTGCCCTAGGGTTTGCCCCCTCCCACCCTCCCCTGCGCCTTGGGCCCCTTGTGGGGGGCGCACCAGCCCACCTGGGGCTGGTTCCCTCCCACACATGGCCCACGCAGCCCTCTGGGGTAGGTGGCCCCACTTGGTGGACCCCCGGGACCCTCCCGGTGGTCCCGGTACTTTACCGATAAAACCCGAAACTTTTCCGGTGACCAAAACAGGACTTCCCATATATAAATCTTTACCTCCGGACCATTCCGGAACTCCTCGTGACGTCCGGGATCTCATCCGGGACTCCGAACAACATTTGGTAACCACATACAAGCTTCCTTTATAACCCTAGCGTCAACGAACCTTAAGTGTGTAGACCCTACGGGTTCGGGAGACATGTAGACATGACCGAGACGTTCTCCGGTCAATAACCAACAGCGGGATCTGGATACCCATGTTGGCTCCCACATGTTCCACGATGATCTCATCGGATGAACCACGATGTCAAGGACTCAGTCGATCCCGTATACAATTCCCTTTGTCTAGCGGTATTTTACTTGCCCGAGATTCGATCGTCGGTATACCGATACCTTGTTCAATCTCGTTACCGGCAAGTCTCTTTACTCGTTCCGCAACACATCATCCCGTGATCAACCCCTTGGTCACATTGTGCACATTATGATGATGTCTTACCGAGTGGGCCCAGAGATACCTCTCCGTTTACACGGAGTGACAAATCCCAGTCTCGATCCGTGTCAACCCAACAGACACTTTCGGAGATACCTGTAGTGCACCTTTATAGTCACCCAGTTACGTTGTGACGTTTGATACACCCAAAGCACTCCTACGGTATCCGGGAGTTACACGATCTCATGGTCTAAGGAAGAGATACTTGACATTGGAAAAGCTCTAGCAAACGAACTACACGATCTTTGTGCTATGCTTAGGATTGGGTCTTGTCCATCACATCATTCTCCTAATGATGTGATCCCGTTATCAACGACATCCAATGTCCATAGCCAGGAAACCATGACTATCTGTTGATCACAACGAGCTAGTCAACTAGAGGCTTACTAGGGACATATTGTGGTCTATGTATTCACACGTGTATTACGATTTCCGGATAATACAGTTATAGCATGAATCAAAGACAATTATCATGAACAAGGAAATATAATAATACTTTTATTATTGCCTCTAGGGCATATGTCCAACAAAAAAATGGGGGAATGGTAAGAACATAAGGTTCTCGGAGGATATATTGTTGGGGGATTATGCTCTGTGTAACAAATTTCCTAGATTGTATAATTTTAATGCTAGTTTTAATAAGTAGTAGCTAACATCTTAGAGGAGAGATGGAAAAATATTCATTTTAGGATAAACATTAGGGGTGAATTAGCTGAATCATGGAAGCAACCGCAGGACTTGTGTGTTGGAGTCGTGTTAAATGAGGAAAATGATAAATGTGTTTGGATGTTAAATTCTGGTAAATTCTTTGGTAATTCTATGTATTTGATGTTAAAAGCTCTGCAAGTGAAATGCCCATTTGCAAGACTATGGTGTATAGAAGTACCTTTGAAGATTGAAGTCCTTTCGTGGTTGATTTTTAGGAATAGAATTCTTACTAAAGCTAACTTGTTAGAAAGAGGTTGGGTAGGGAGCAGTAAATGTAAATTTTGTGATAGAAAGGAAATGGTGGACCACTTGTTTATAAATTGTTCTTTGGCTAGATATGTGTGGGGTTAGTTAGTAGTGCTTTGGGTATCAATTTGAATTTGAGTTATGTTAGAGAAATATGTGTGCAAGTTATGAATTTGTTTCTACGAAATACATATGTTTAGTATTAGTGGGAGTGACGATGGTAATTTGGGCTATATGTAAGTGTAGGAACAATGCTTGCTTTAACAATGTTCACCCTTATGATCCTAGTCACTCAGAAACTTACTGGTTAGAGTTTCAGTCTGCTTTACAGAAACAAAAAATATATGAGGACTGCAAGTCAAACGAGCAAAGCTGCTATTACATGTTGCAACTTATATATACAACAAGATGAAAGGTCATGCTCCATTCGTGTTGCGGATTCCTGGATGAGCCATGAAGATTGGTGCACGTTTCTGGAGAGTCGTGAAACTGGAGGGTTTTGGTGGGAACGTTGCTGGAAAGTTATGTGGTACACCAAGTGAAGTCTGTCGTGACTTAGTGCTCGTTTCCAGTTCGAGCTGGAGGCAGCTGGAGGCTTTATATTATGTTTCAAATAAAAAGTTTGTAATAGTGTAATTTTAGATAACATCAGTTGGTAGAGCTGCTTGGTGGATGATTCTGTATTATCAAATTTTAAGATCAATGAAAATTGGAAGCTATGCTCCTTGATTCACAAAAAGCAATCTACATACGGTTTCAATGAGCCCAGTCCACATCAAGCTAAAGAACAAACAAACCCATTGTGAGCTCATTCCCAATCCAGCCGCCAGATTTGCTCATCGCCGCGAGATCACCCCCTTCTCCTTCATTGTCCCCTCAGTTCCTGCCGCCGCTCGATCTTCTTGATCAAATAGCTCACAAGGGCCCTGGTCGCAAGTGGTGAAAACTGTGGTGCGCTGTCCGGTCGCATAACTTACAAATGCGGGCACGCGAGGTCTAGACTAGAAAAATTCAATGAAAACACATGTTTTGTATATAGGTGCCCAATTGCCGTCTAAATTCTCAATCATTGGACATACAAACATAAAACATTCCATACGTAGCCAAGAAAAGGAGCCACCACACACCACAACCGCACGTTAATAATCTACTAAATCCCCAGGTGCACATTGCTAGACTAGAAACAGCAACCCTTTGTCGTCTCATCAGCCCGATGACGATGTCCCTCCTGTTCCAATTCAAAAATAGCTCATCTAATTTAAATTTAGAGCCAGCCAGCCAGGCCAGTCCAGTTTTGTTGTCTCCCACCTCCACTTGCTACTCCAACAGCAGTCCCATCATCGATCGTCGCGTCCCTCTCAGCTCGTGTCACACCCACACACGTACCAACACAGCGTAACGACAGTTTGCACCTTTCCACGCCCCCTCAGTGGCTCACCTTGTCCCTTCCGCCGTCTGCGCCCGCCGCCGGCCCGTTTCTGTCCGGTATCTCTCGCCCCCCTGCGCCTCGGCATCTTTCCGTCGTCGTCGTCGAGCCGCCGTTGTTCGCTAGCTTCCCTCGCAACAGTTTGGTCTCTTGCGTTGTCCCGGTCTGCTTAGCTTAGATTGATGATGCCTTGGACCAGATCGAGCTGTTACGTTTGACCCCAGAATTTTACTACTAGCCCTCCACTCAGTTAGATACTTAGATCACGTACGTACGTATCGTGTCCACCGTATCTCTTTTTTTTTTTGCATGGGTGTCCACCGTATCGTGGAGACACTGCCCAATCAATTTACCCTACGTAGATTTTGTTGTTGTTGTTACATCGAATCCTACGTACAAATTGACCGACCGCGTATGATACATGCATGCATGGGCATTGGGCAGTAGATACGCGGAGAAAGGTTGCGGCTACACATACGGTGGATCGGTTGGTCGGGTAGAGATTTTCAAGGATCTCTCGTTTCCCAAAATAAAGCAGAACTTGACCGCCCCGTCCATCTAAATCGATCCGATTATCATTACTTACTTAATCTTAATCGAAGCCATCCGGCAGAGAAGGCAACGATGCGATCGTGTGCGTAAATGGGGGAAGCGTCGGGTCCCGTGTGTCATTGACACGTACATGAGTCCACATTGCTTGATTTTTGGTAGCGTAACGGGAGCGCGATTCCCTCCATCCAACCCTCCAAAAATAAAGAATATCTCCCTCGCAGATCAATCTGATAAACCGTTGCCTATTACGCAGGAGATCCTATAAACGGGTAGAGTGCGTCTTCTCCCCTTCCCAAAGCCTCGCGTTGGCCGATCCACCTCCTCCCCCCCTTTCCACCTCCCCTCCTCTTCGTCTTCCAGGACCTTTTCTCACTCTCTCGATCAGTCCACGAGGAGGGTGCCAATGGTGGAACCCATCGTCGCCGCTGGGAAGACACTGAACCAGCACCGGAGGAGGGTCGTCAAGGAGGAGGGAGAGGAGGCCGCGGCCGTGGCGATGCCAAGAGTCCTTCGCGTCACGTTCGAGGATCGGGACGCCACCGACTCCTCCAGCGATGACTCGCCGCGGCAGGGACGCCGCTACATCGAGGAAATCTGCATCGAGCAGCCGGCGAGGATGACGGCGTCGCCGCAGCCGCAGCTTTCTCCTTTCCGGAGAGGGGCCATCCTCGGCGCCAAGAGGAGGGCCGACACTGCGGAGGAACCCAAATTTCGCGGGGTGCGCCGTCGGCCGTGGGGGAAGTACGCGGCGGAGATCCGCGACCCCAACAAGGGGGTGAGGGTGTGGCTCGGCACCTTCGACACCGCGGAGGAGGCTGCCATGGTCTATGATAGTGCCGCCCTCCGGCTTCGTGGGCCATCTGCAACGACGAATTTTCCTACTTCGCCGTCCCCTTCTGCTGATCCTGATCCTGCTCTCTTGACCGATGCTGACGGTGATGTCGGCCACTTCCTTGTGGCGGCCACATACGAGGAGTCCAGCGATGAGTCGCAGTTTGTTGGCTCGCCGGTCTCTGTCCTCAGGCCGCTCGAGGTGGTGGCGTCTACAGTGAATGCCAAGCCTGAGGAGTCTACCGTTCCTGTTGGTTTGAAGATTTCGGTGGACATGTGCCGCAGAGGCGGCAACTACTCTCCGTTTTGCAACGCCGATGTTATTGTGCCGCCGGAGGACGAAGACTGCATGTTCCCTGGCCTCTCATTTGCTGCACCGACGATTTTCGACGATGATGGTATGATGTCATCACACCTTGACTACTATGCAGCTAATGTCGAGCCGTTGAGTTTATTGGAGATGGGTGAGCTTCCAGCGTGGCGAGAGGTGGATGTCTTCTTTGATGATGTTTTGTCTGCCTCACCTCTCACTGAACTATGATTGATCAGGAGTTCATCACCTCTATGTATAGATAATATACAATTCTTTATTTCGCGTTACTACTATTTGTAATGTCATTATTTAGTATATGTATAAGTCAAATTATTTTGGTGTTGTGGTAGATGATGGTTATTTCGTGAAGTCCGATTAAGCAAATTTGTCGACACTTTGATGTGAGCATGGGGCATACCAGTTTGGTGAAAGTCGAAATAATTCTATACTTCCATAGTTTTGGAAATTAATGAACTTTTCATCTTTCCACTGCTTTACATCATTATACTTGGGTATGTCTCTAAGTAATAGAGAACTCTATTGCGAATAATTTGTAATCACAATTCTAATGATACTACTTGCATATGAGTAAACTAAATTCGTAAAGACCACAAATTATATTTTTTTTCCTGCATTTTGTTTTGTCATGGTTTGCTTGGTCCGCACAACATTTGTATTATGGGAAATATTCAGCACGAACGGAAATGGGCACATCAGCTAGATGGAGCCGACGGTGTATTGTGTCTGCTTAGAATATTTGTGTTAATTGATGGATAAAAAGTGAATGCGGCGTTGGACCCATCATATTTCCATCCCCTCAAAAGACATTTACGCTTTGTTCTATACGATTTTAGTTAACGGTTTGTCTAAGCTCTCACAAATAACACAGCAATATGGAACAAAAAAAAAACTAGGACGAAAAAAATAGACCATAAATATAACAAATATAGTGGACAATAGGTTAGATGTGACATAATTATGTCACATCTAGATATGTCCTACAATTTGTCTAATTCACATCCAGATGTTTTTTAAGGATGTCACATCTAAGCTCTCACAAATAACACAGCAATGAGGAACAAAGAAAAACTGGGACGAAAAAAATAGGCCACAAATATAATGAACATCTAGATGTGTCCTAGACAGACCCTTTAGTTAAAGCGGTCTCATGCTGCCTATTCATTAAGTGAAAAATGAGACGACATTTAACAAACATTAGCACCAAATTACATGGATCAGCATGATTTGCACCAAATTATCAGGATTATCACACAATTAATTATTATTAGCATTGGAGATGGAGAGCCGTGACAAATCCCCTCATGTTCGCTTGCACGTGCACATCGCACACCGGTAGGCATGTTGCGCGTCACATTTCCATATAACACCTACACGTACATTCTTCGATCACGAATGAATGAATACACGCTTGCATGCAGTGGCGGAGCTTAGTGGAGACCAACAGGGGCCATGGCCCCCCCTTAATTGTTGCATCCATTGAAGAACAAGCTACATCATGAGCCTAATTAGTGTTTAAACTATAAATTAGCCCCTCCTTCCCTATTAACTTGGTTCCTTTTGACTAATGGCCCCCTCTTGAATTATTCTCAAGCTCCGCCACTGCTTGCATGCACGGGCCATGTTCTTGTTAGAAATTATGCTTGTATTCAAATCACAAAATAATACAAGGTTCTTGATCCATACAAACACACCCTAACACACGCACAAAAAACCAGAAAAACAGAGAGCGCCTTAAGGGCATCTACAATGCATAGCCTCAAGGTGATGCCTCACATGCTACGTAGGATCGGATATGACGTAAAGTAGGTTCGGATAGGGAAGCGGGATCCTCTCCAGGAGGCGGGTGCTTGAAGAGAAAAAGTGTGGTCCGGTGACAAAAGCTGAAAAGGTTGAAGTGAAAAGTAGAGATGCATGTGTACGAAAGTCTTTATTTTTTATTTCTTAATGAGGCCCACTAGTGGTAGCTTGCATTGGAGAGAAAAAATAAATGTAGATGCTTCAAATTACTTTTTGTCATGGGGCATATGTATCCATATTCCACCATTGTACATGCCCTAAAACAACTAGTAAAGCACGAAGATCTCCGGAGCTCTGTGTCATCATTTCTGAACCTTTCGAGAAGACGCATGCAATACAAAAAATCTGCAACCAGAACCAAGCAAGTCATCATCTTCAACTATGGCATAATCACCGCCGCGCTGCTCCCCATTTCTTTGCACGACATCAAAAAGACAAGGACATACATGTGCATCACAATATCCAACCATGGTCAAATTTTGATTTTTCTCATAAAAGAAACCAAGATCTCTGTTGTCGAGAAGATATCTGAAAATATTCTTCACACCAACCCAATGCCTTTTCATTGGTGATGTATTGTAACTAGCCAATAAATTCATTGGTAATGATATAGCATGCTTGACGCGGTTTCTAGATATATTAGTGCTCATTGCACCGAGATTTGGAAATTCGGGCCTAAACATCTCTTCATCACCGCCCTTAGGTCTTACTGACTTTTATCTTTATCAATCAAGATATCTCACAACTAAACCTGATCATCCTCCGGGTCGAGCTTGACAAAGTCCGGACTCAAAATTATAAGCCTGAGCCCGGCACGGCCTGAAGCACATGAACAATGTTTCTCTAATTAGATTATTATATTTGGGATATTAAAATAATATAATACACCTATGTTTCTAATAAAATATACATTTGTTGCCATTTCAGGCTTTGGGGCCTGGCTTCGGGCGAGAAATTTGGGCCTAAGCCCGTCCCTGATGCAGGGCTTCGGGCTCGGGCTTCCGGGACGGGTAGTCCATGAACAAGTCTACTCACAACCATAGTTTCTTTGATGGAGATTATTTATGAATGCTGAACTTTTCAACAATCTTATGGATAAATGCATACTGATGAACAAGTATTCCCAAAGGAATACTCTCAAGTTCCAAATTCAAGCAAAGTTTGATCTCAACCAAATCTTTCATCTCACACTTTGTCTTAAGATGATTTTCTTGTCTCATGCATTTCTTGTGTAGTTCTTATGATATTCAAATCATCAACATACACACAAATTGTGCAAATTATTTGGATTTTCTTGCTGAATACACATGAGTAACCATCATTATTTCAGTAATCCTTCTAATAAAGGAATTCACTCAGTTGGTTATACCACATTCATCCTGACTGCTTTAAGCCATACAATGACTTTTAAAGCTTTATCAATAGATGTTGCGATAAGCTTTCCAGTTCGGTACCATCATTCCCTCGGGAACTATCATAGAGATATCTGAATCAAGTGACTCATACAACTGTGCAGTCACAACATCCATCAGTTGGATATACAAATTCATTATGCAATGCTAGTGATACCAAACATCGGAGTGTTATCCACTCATAACAACAGAATATGTTTCATCTTAATAGATGATGGGTCTCTCCATGGACCCCTCTGCTACAAAGCTCGCTTCATGTCTCATCACCTCATTGTTTTTGTTCCTCTCATGAACGAAAACCCATTGTGCTCCATCATGGAACACATTCAGAGGAGTGGTATTACTGATCATGTCATTACCCCCTCTTCTTGAGAGAGAGCGCCTCCGCAATTGATTCCTTCCCGTGGATTAGTCATGCACGGACTTAGGTTCTCGATCCAATCCAAGGTCTTTTGCAATTCTCAAGGAGAAATAAATGTCGACATAATGTAGTCTTTATTATATGATTCTCTCAAATCCATATACATAGTGGAGATTTCATCATTATCTTTGACTCTTCATGATTTCGCACAACAGTTGAGTCATGGTCTTCTGATGTCCCAATACCAATATTTTTATGCACACTTGTGTTGGGTCCTGGATGTGTCCAACGTCAATAAGGTGTTCTTCAACCCTAGGTTGAATATCAACATGAAGTTGACCTGCATTTACTGTTTGAGGATTCCTCATTCTCCTCAGACGCTTTCGTGAAGCTTTGTCCCCTTGTGTCCAGATTCCTCCCCTCTTGGGTAGCCAAGTGGACCTATGGGTCACACCCACTTTGTCTGGAACATTCACTATAGGAAGCTTTTACTTTGTGACACCTTTATACCAAGTGCAAAAATGAATCAACCGTTGTCTTCATTGATGATGATTTACATTATATATTGATATGTCTCTAATGTATCTATATTTTTTTATTATTCCATGCTCTTATAGTATCAATCTTGGATGTTTTATATGCATTTACAAGAAATTATATATCATTTTTTGGGACTAACCTATTAACTTAGTGCCCAGTGCCAGTTGTTTTTTTGCCTATATTTGGTTTTTCAGAATATCAGTACCAAAAAAAGTCCAAATACCACGAAACTTTTTGGAGATATTTTTTGGACATAAGAGACCCTAAAAGCTTCGGGAGAGGTCGAGAAGATGGAGCAGTGGCCCATGAGTCACCACAGCACGCCCAAGGGGGTGGCCACACCCTGGTGGCTTGTGGGGCCCACGTGAATCCATTTGACCTAACTCCGCTTCTATAAATTCTCTAAAATCGGGAAGCCAACCGAGGGCCAGCCAAAATACTTTTTCCACCACCGCAAGTTCCTGTTCTCGTGAGATCCCATATGGAGGCCTTTTCTGATACTCTGCCGGAGGGAGAATCAATCACGGAGGGGCTCTACATCAACCTTGTTGCCCTTACGATGATGTGTGAGTAGTTTACCACTCACCTATGGGCCCATAGTTAGTAGCTAGATGGTTCTCTCTCTCTTTTTGATCATCGGTACAATGTTCTCCTCGATGTTCTTGGAGTTCTTTTCGATGTAATCACTTTTTGCAGTGTGTTTGTTGGGATCCAATGAATTGTGAGTTTATGATCAGATTATCCATGAATATTATTTGAGTCTTCTCTAAACTATTTTATGCATGATTATTATAGCTTCGTATTTCTCTCCATCTATTGATTTGGTCTGTCCAACTAGATTGATTTTTCTTGCAATTTTAGAGGTGCTTTGTAATGGGTTCAATCTTGTGGTGCTTAATCCCAGTGAGGGAAAGAGACATGACACGTATTTGTATCATTGCCATTTAGGATAAAAAGATGGGGTTTATTCATGGCGAGTTTACTTGTCTACATCATGTCATCTTGCTTTAGGCATTACTCAGTTCTTTATAAACTTTATACTCTAGATGCACGTTGGATAGCAGACGATGTATGGAGTAATAGTAGCAGATACAGAATCGGTTCGGTCTACTTGTCTCGGATGTGATGCCTATATACATGATCGTTGCCTTAGATATTTTCATAATTATTTTCTTTTCTATCAAATGCCCAACAGTAATTTGTTTACCCACTGTATTCTATTTTCAAGAGAGAAGCCTCTAGTGAAAACTATGGCCCCCTGGTCTACTTTTATCATATATTAAAAACCCTAAAATACCTTGCTGCAATTTTAATTTATTTATTTTATTTTGTATTTTTGTTTAATCTATCTATCAATTACTACCTAATTTAATCTTGCACGTAACCGTCGAGGGATTGACAACCGCTTGTTCGCATTGGGTTGCAAGGATTTGTTATTTTGAGTGCATATGATGGTAACGAGGTATTGTGTGGTTGTCCTACCGGATTGGTAACCCTGGTTCTTAACTGAGGAAAATATTTATCTCTACTAGGTCGATTTTGGTGTTTTGACCTTTTCGCTAAAGTTTAGCCGGATCTAACCCCCATCCGAAAGTATTTCGTGATTTGACCCTTTCTCTATCGCCAGGGTCGACGGCGGTGGGGTATAATAGCCTACCGCCAAGGCCCTTGGCGGTAGGGATGCATGCCCTACCACAAAAATTTTCTAAGTATCAGATACAGTGTGTGTACTCACCTACCGCCGGGCGCATCGGCGGTAAGGTACGCAGGCTACTGCCAGCCTGTTTGGCGGTAAGCCAGCACTGCGCTGACATGGATAAGTTATCGACTATTATACCCTACCGTCAAGCACCCTGGCGGTAGCAAAAGGGTCAGATCCCGAAATACTTTTGGATGGGGGTCAGATCTGACAAAACTTTAGCAAAAGGGTCAAAACACCAAAATAAGTCTCTCTATTTTACTACATCATCCTCTCCTATTCGGGAAATCCCAACAAAGTTCACAAGTAGCAGGAAAAAAATTGCGCCTTTGTCGGAGAGACATCACCAACATCTTCCAAGTACCTACGCATAAACTTTTATCTCCTTGCATTTACATTATTTTCCATTTGCCTCTCATTTTTATCTCCCCCACTTCTAAAACGTTTCAACAAAACACAAAAGAATATTTTTCGTTTGCGTTTTTGCTCGTTTGCTTGCTTTTTGTCTTCATGTCACACACCAAAACTAGAAAAAGAACTAGGAAAATTGAAGACATATATGGATCCTCATCCACTTGCTAATATTTTCAAAAGATCCAGTTATGTTGAACCAATTGCTAGTGGGTTGAGTGCACTAGATTATCTTTATGAAGTTTTGCTTGAAGATCGTGAATATGAAAATTGTGATGAAGTGTTAGAACAAGAAATTTATAAAGTGATTCACGATTGCAATAGTGTTATTATAAATTCTATTAATGTTAATGATATGCAAAACCCCATGCTTGTAGATGATGATTTTGTTATGTCCACTACTTATTGCAATGACCATGATTGGGGTGATAATGCTTCTTATGATCTTGAAAATTTATTTAAGCCTCATGATGAATATGTTACGGATAATAATATTTGCAGTAATATTGAAAGTGGGTTTAGAAGAGTGCAACTTTAGGTAAAAACAATCCCACATATTTGGAGAGTGTTCAATCTTATGATTTTTTTTATAAAAGTGGGTTTGGACAGGTCATGACTTTAGTTGATGTTAATCCCACTATCTTGGAAGATCATAAGACTTTTATGCATGTGGATCATGAAGACAAATTTTTATATGATAGCTATAGTGTTGAATTTGAGTATGATCCAACATGTCATTATTATGAGAGAGGAAAATATTGTTGTAGAAATTTTCATGTTACTAAATTACCACTCGTTATGTTGAGATTGCCAATGTTTTATTCCTCTCCTTTGCATATGCTAGATATTTCTTGTCTTGATAATTTATTTTCCAATAAAATGGCTGTGCATAGGAAGTATGTTAGACTTAAGTGTGTTTGTCACATGTTTATGATGCTCTTTTCATGTTTCAATTACTATCTTTCATGTGAGAATCATTAAATCTCAAGCCTATCTTAATGGCTATAAAAAAGAGCTTGTTGGGAGGCAAACCAATAGTTATCTTAATTTTCTTGTTTATTTTTATGTTTTCTTGTGTTCACAAAATTATGCTACTTTTATGGTTGTGTTTTGTGTTTAAGTTAGTGTTTGTTCCAAGTAAAGCCTTTGGGGTGATTTGGATGATAGTTGCCTTGATTTTGTGCAAAAACAAAAACTTTTGCGTCCAATAGCAGAATTGTTAAAAGTTTGTTGGACCGTGATAAAATTCTGTTTTTTACACATGATTGATATACAAATTTCCCACATTGTCCTAATTTTCAGAATTTTTGGAGTTACAGAAGTATGGTCATTGTTCGAATTGCTACAGACTGTTATATTTTTTGACAGATTCTATTTTTGTTGCGTTGTTTGCTTGTTTTGATGAAACTATGGATTGTATCAGGGGGTATAAGCCATGGTCAAGTTAGAATATAGTAGGTACTCCTCCGTTTCTTGTTACTCCGCGTATAAGTTTTGGTCAAAGTCAAACTACACAAAGTTTGACCAAGTTTATATTAAAAAATATAAACATCTACAATACTTAAACTATATAATATGAAAATACATTTCATGGTGCATCTGAAACTGTTCATTTCATATTGTGAATGTTGATAGTTCTTAATATAAAGTTAGTCAAACTATGCAAAGCTTGACTTTGAACAAACCTTATATGCAGACTAAAAAGAAACAGAGGGAGTATAATGCAATAATAAAATATGAATGGGTTTGCAACAGTACTTAAAGTAGTGATTTGCTTTATTATACTAATAGATCTCATGAAAATTTTGTTAAGTTTTGTGTGCTGAAGTTTTCAAGTTTTGAGTGAGATCATGATGGATGAAGGAATAAGGAGTGCAAGATCCTAAGCTTGGGGATTCCTGAGGTACCCCGAGGTAATATTCAAGAACTCCCAAGCAACTAAGCTTGGGGATGCCCCGGACGGCATCCCCTCTTTCTTCTACCGACCATCAGTAATATTACTTGGAGCTATATTTTTATTTATGACATGATATGAGTTTTGCTTGGAGCGTCGTGTATTATATGAGTCTTTGCTTTGTTTGCTTTTTAGTTTATAACAATCATCTTTGCTGGATACACCTATTTGAGAAGGTCACACATCTTTCATGATTTGTTAGAATACTCTATGTGCTTCACTTATATCTTTTGAGCTAGGCAGTTGCTCTACTACTTCACTTATACTCCCTCTGTAAACTTTTATAAGAGCTGGAAGGATTTTCAGACACAGCCGACAAAACTAAAAAAGGACATTTCTACCCCCATCTTCTTCCAGGCGATTGGGACGCATTTGAATTTTGAATATCTATCTGATCTCGATGGCGCCTCCCCTCGCGTCCCCGCACCCTCGTCCAAGCAGCTCGCCTCCCCTCTCCCTCTCCCAGCACGTTGCCTCCCCTCGCCCTTGCCCAGTAGCACCTCTCTACTGCCGCACCCAGCCGCGCCCAGATGCTCCTTGCCGCGCCCAGCACTTCCTCGCCGCTCCTAGCTCGTGCCCAGCACCTCCTCTCCACGCTCGTGCTCGCGCCCAGAACCTCCTGCTTGCCCTCCTCATCGCACCCAGCCATCAAGTTTGGAGCAGAAACACATCAGGAGGAGGAGCAGCAGCAGCGCATCAGGAGGAGGAGGAGGAGCAGCACATCAGCACGACAGTATGTGGTCTCCAGGTAGGTTCTCCTCGCCTCACCCCTTGCATAAAAACATAATTCACAAGAAATTTACTCCATGAATTGATGGATCAGAATGGATCGCGATGCTTGTATCTACAGTATGTAATCCATGAATCATGATACCTGAATTAGTGCTGAAGTATGTAATCCATGTGTACAGAAGAATTTACTCATGGAGACAGAAGAATTTACTCCATGTTCCCATCTTGTACTTACAGTAATATCATGAACTACAACATGGAGTACCAAACTGCAGCAATGCGATCTTGCTTATGTAAAAAACATACATTGGGAAGTAATCTTATAGATAAGTAAATAGTGAGAACTAAACATGGAGTATGTTGTCTGTAACTACTCTAGCATTTGTAAACATGGAGTATCAGTATGTTGACCACTTAGCAGATTGACCAAATGAGTACCAGTATCTTGTTTTTGTTTTGTTTGATGCACTATGGATCCTAGAGTTGAATGAACTGTTTTTAGAGTATTTCTGCAACCGAACTATATGACAGATCTGTAATCTGTTTGTTGCAACCAGTCTAAACATTAATGTAGTTAAATTAGTCAAATGAAGGAGCATATTTTCTCTACAGCAGAATTACTATGAATCTCTACAACAACATCTAATGATATTTACTCCATGATATATATGGTCAAACTGCGCAAACTTTTAAGAATCTCTATACAGCTGGAATCTTGCAACAAGTTTCAGCTGGAATCTACTCCAGGATTCAGTTACAAATGCTAGTTTCAGCAAGTTTTGGCTGGAATCTTACAACAAGTTTAATCTAGAACCTTATAGAGTACAAATGCTGGGCAAGTTAATCGAAATGGAGCATTATTTAAAATATCTGCTACTCCTGCATTATCTAGTTTGAAATGGAGCATTATCTAGCATATCTGAACCATACTATTAAGCATTAGAATCCTGCACATCCAAATGTTGTTTATGCAGATCTATGGTTTGTTTGTTTTTCTTCTTACAATATGCTGATGCAACATTCACTTACTAAAGCAGAACAAGAGGAGGACCCATAGAGGAAGCTGCAACACCAGCAGAGTATGGTGCTCCCAGACTTGAACTCCATACCACCTACAAAAGAATAAGCAGATGTCAATATGGTCCAACAAGAAGATGATGATGAAGACAATATGCTCCAAGAAGCAACATGTACAGTTTTGATTTGCTAGAATGATTTTCTAGCATGATTTGTTAGAAGAAGATGAAAATTTTCCTAATTTTCCTTTTCTTTTGCTATTGTAGGTGGTCAGCAATTAAGTAGGCAAAGAACACCAATGAAAGATGAGCAATGATATGCTGCCTACATGTCACTCCATACCCTAAATCTGGACAGGGGTGGCAAGTTCAAAAGAAATGACAAGATGGGTGTTGCTAAAAAAAAATTCAAGTTGGTGTTCAACATATTCGAAAAATCTGGACGACAACAAAGCAACAAATAGCGCTTGGTCAGGAGGTAGGTGTATCCAGCAGAAGGAAAGGAAGATGCGAAAGGAAAGGAAAAGATGATACTCTATCCCAAATCCCCACAGTTCCTTTGAATAGAAGGTCAACTCTCAGGTCACTTGCTCGCCAATTGGGTGTCAGTCATACTACACTCTACAAGAAATTGAAGCTTTGCAAGATTAGGAGGCACTCCAATTGTTTGAAGCCAACCTTGAAAGAAAAGAATAAAAGAGAAAGGATCAAGTTTTGTTTGTTAATGCTTGACGAGACCACCTTAGCAACCCCAAGACCTAAATTCATCAGTATGCACAACATTGTGCATATTGACAAAAGGTGGTTCTATATGAAGAAAATGAACATATGCTACTACCTCCTCCCTGAGGAACATGACCCAGTCAGAACTATTCGGAACAAGAACTGTATTGGTAAAGTGATGTTTCTGACCACTGTTTCTCGACCTAGATATGATGTTGAAGGAAATATGACATTCTCAGGTAAAATTGGTGTCTGGCCCTTTGTGCAAGAGATTCCCGCTGCTAGAATAAGTGAATATAAAGCAAGAGGGACCACTGGAATCAAGTCTGTCAACGTGAACTGACGGTTAATGAGGAGGTATATGATAGAAAAAGTGGTTCCTAGAATAAAGGAAGTCTGGCCCACAGATGATACTAATCCAATAATGATCCAGCAAGTTAACGCCAGAACGCACATTCTTCTCGGTGATGCAAAGTTTGCAGAAGCTGTGGCTACAATTGGTCTGGACATTAAAATAATAAACCAACCTCCAAATTCTCCTGATCTAAACGCACTTGATCTTGGATATTTCAGATCCTTTAGTCTTTGAACGACTACAGAGCACCCACGACTATCAGAGAATTGATTCAAGGTGTGCACGAAGAATTTGATGAGTATGATGCCAAGAAACTCAACAGAATATTTCTAACACTTCAGACCATCATGGTAGAAGTGATGAACCATGGTGGAGAAAATTCATACAAAATTCCACATTTGCGCAAGGAGAGATTGGAAAGGCAAGGAATCCTACCGCCTAGGATTCACTTTCCCTGTGAAGTTTATGAAAATGCCATGGAGATTCTAGAACAAGATATCATGGAGTAGTGGAGTATGTTGAGACTTGCAATGCTTGCAACTCTTATTGTGGAGTATGTTGAGACTTGTAGTGCTATGATGAAACTTGTTTGTGGAAATGCATTCCTGAGACTTGTATGTTTGTGGATATGGATTATATGAAGGAAATATGCCCTAGAGGCAATAATAAAGTTATTATTTATTTCCTCATATCATGATAAATGTTTATTATTCATGCTAGAATTGTATTAACCGGAAACATGATACATGTGTGAATACATAGACAAAACTATAGTCACTAGTATGCCTCTACTTGACTAGCTCATTAATCAAAGATGGTTATGTTTCCTAACCATAGACATGTGTTGTCATTTGATTAGTGGGATCACATCATTAGGAGAATGATGTGATTGACATGACCCATTCCATTAGCCTAGCACTTGATCGTTTAGTATACTGCTATTGCTTTCTTCATGACTTATACAAAGTTCCTGCAACTATGAGATTGTGCAACTCCCGTATACCGGAAGAACACTTTGTGTGCTACCAAACGTCACAACGTAACTGGGTGATTATAAAGGTGCTCTACAGGTGTTTCCAAAGGTACATGTTGGGTTGGCATAATTCGAGATTAGGTTTTGTCACTCCGATTGTCGGAGAGGTATCTCTGGGCCCTCTCGGTAATACTCATCACCTAAGCCTTGCAAGCATGTAACTAATGAGTTAGTTATGAGATGATGTATTACGGAACGAGTAAAGAGACTTGCCGGTAACGAGATTGAACTAGGTATTGGATACCGACGATCAAATCTTGGGCAAGTAACATACTGATGACAAAGGGAACAAAGTATGTTGTTATGCGGTTTGATCGATAAAGATCTTCGTAGAATATGTAGGAACCAATATGGGCATCCAGGTCCCGCTATTGGTTATTGACCGAGAATGGTTCTAGGTCATGTCTACATAGTTCTCGAACCCGTAGGGTCTGCACGCTTAACGTTTCGATGACAGTTTTATTATGAGTTTATAAGTTTTGATGTACCGAAGTTTGTTCGGAGTCCCGGATGTGATCATGGACATGACGAGGAGTCTCAGAATGGTCGAGACATAAAGATTGATATATTGGAAGCCTATATTTGGATATCGGAATGGTTCCGGGTGAAATCGGCATTTTACCGGAGTACCGGGAGGTTACCGAAACCCCCCGGGGGGTTAATGGGACTACATGGGCCAAGAGGGAGAAGAGGGAAGGAGCCACGAGGGGGCCGTGCACCCCTCCCCTCCTAGTCCGAATAGGACAAGGGAAGGGGGGCGACGCCCCCCCTTTCCTTCCCCTCTTCCTCCTCTTTCCCTCCTTCTCCTACTCCTACTTGGAAAAGGGGAGTCCTACTCTCGGTGGGAGTAAAACTCCCCCCTTGGCGCGCCCTCTAGGCCGGCCGCCTCCTCCCCCCTGGATCCTTTATATACGGGGGTGGGGGGCACCCCATAGACACACAAGTTGATCTACGGATCGTTCCTTAGCCGTGTGCGGTGCCCCTTCCACCATATTCCACCTCGGTCATATCGTCGCAGAGTTTAGGCGATGCCCTGCGCCGGTAGAACATCAATATCGTCACCATGCCATCGTGCTGACGAAACTCATCTTCGGAGCTTGGATGGATCGGAGGCCGGAGATCGTCATCGAGCTGAACGTGTGCTAAACTCGGAGGCTCCGTACGTTCGGTGCTTGGATCGGTCGGATCGTGAAGACGTACGACTACATCAAGCGCGTTGTGCTAACGCTTCCGCTTACGGTCTACGAGGGTACATGGACAAACACTCTTCCCTCTCGTTGCTATGCCATCACCATGATCTTGCGTGTGCGTAGGAAATTTTTTGAAATTACTACATTCCCCAACAGTGGTATCAGAGCCTAGGTTTTATGTGTTGATGTTATATGCATGATTAGAACACAAGTGAGTTGTGGGCGATACAAGTCATACTGCTTACCAACATGTCATACTTTGGTTCGGCGGTATTGTGAGATGAAGCGGCCCGGACCGACATTACACGTACGCTTACACGAGACTGGTTTCACCGTTACGAGCACTCGTGCTTAAAGGTGGCTGGCGGGTGTCTGTCTCTCTCACTTTAGCTGAATCGAGTGTGGCTACGCCCGGTCCTTGCGAAGGTTAAAACAGCACCAACTTGACGAACTATCGTTGTGGTTTTTGATGCGTAGGTAAGAACGGTTCTTGCTAAGCCCGTAGCAGCCACGTAAAATTTGCAACAACAAAGTAGAGGACGTCTAACTTGTTTTTGTAGGGCATGTTGTGATGTGATATGGTCAAGACGTGATGCTATATTTTATTGTATGAGATGATCATGTTTTGTAACCGAAGTTATCGGCAACTGGCAGGAGCCATATGGTTGTCGCTTTATTGTATGAAATGCAAACGCCCTGTAATTGCTTTACTTTATCACTAAGCGGTAGCGATAGTCGTAGAAGCAATAGATGGCGTAAACGACAACGATGCTACGATGGAGATCAAGGTGTCGCGCCGGTGACGATGGTGATCACGACGGTGCTTCGGAGATGGAGATCACAAGCACAAGATGATGATGGCCATATCATATCACTTATATTGATTGCATGTGATGTTTATCCTTTATGCATCTTATCTTGCTTTGATTGACGGTAGCATTTTAAGATGATCTCTCACTAAAATTATCAAGAAGTGTTCTCCCTGAGTATGCACCGTTGCCAAAGTTCGTCGTGCCGAGACACCACGTGATGATCGGGTGTGATAAGCTCTACGTCCATCTACAACGGGTGCAAGCCAGTTTTGCACACGCAGAATACTCAGGTTAAACTTGACGAGCCTAGCATATGCAGATATGGCCTCGGAACACGGAGACCGAAAGGTCGAGCGTGAATCATATAGTAGATATGATCAACATAGTGATGTTCACCATTGAAAACTACTCCATCTCACGTGATGATCGGTTATGGTTTAGTTGATTTGGATCACGTGATCACTTAGATGACTAGAGAGATGTCTGTCTAAGTGGGAGTTCTTAAGTAATATGATTAATTGAACTTAAATTTATCATGAACTTAGTACCTGATAGTATCTTGCTTGTCTATGTTTGTTTGTAGATAGATGGCTCGTGCTGTTGTTCCGTTGAATTTTAATGCGTTCCTTGAGAAAGCAAAGTTGAAAGATGATGGTAGCAATTACACGGACTGGGTCCGTAACCTGAGGATTATCCTCATTGCTGCACAGAAAAGTTACGTCCTGGAAGCACCGCTGGGTGCCAGGCCTGCTGCCGATGCAACTGAAGACGTTAAGAACGTCTGGCAGAGCAAAGCTGATGACTACTCTATAGTTCAGTGTGCCATGCTTTACGGCTTAGAACCGGGTCTTCAATGACGTTTTGAACGTCATGGAGCATATGAGATGTTCCAGGAGTTGAAGTTAATATTTCAAGCAAATGCCCGGATTGAGAGATATGAAGTCTCCAATAAGTTCTATAGCTGCAAGATGGAGGAGAATAGTTCTGTCAGTGAACACATACTCAGAATGTCTGGGTATAATAATCACTTGATTCAACTAGGAGTTAATCTTCCTGATGATAGTGTCATTGACAGAATTCTCCAATCACTTCCACCAAGCTACAAGAGCTTTGTGATGAACTATAATATGCAAGGGGTGAACAAGACTATTGCCGAGCTCTTCGCAATGCTAAAAGCCGCGGAGGTAGAAATCAAGAAGGAGCATCAAGTGTTGATGGTCAACAAGACCACTAGTTTCAAGAAAAAGGGCAAAGGGAAGAAGAAGGGGAACTTCAAAAAGAACGGCAAGCAAGTTGCTGCTCAAGAGAAGAAACCCAAGTCTGGACCTAAGCCTGAAACTGAGTGCTTCTACTGCTAGCAGACTGGTCACTGGAAGCGGAACTGCCCCAAGTATTTGGCGGATAAGAAGGATGGCAAAGTGAACAAAGGTATATGTGATATACATGTTATTGATGTGTACCTAACTAGAGCTCGTAGTAGCACCTGGGTATTTGATACTGGTTCTGTTGCTAATATTTGCAACTCGAAACAGGGACTACGGAATAAGCGAGCACTGGCCAAGGACGAGGTGACGATGCGCGTGGGAAACGGTTCCAAAGTCGATGTGATCGCGGTCGGCACGCTACCTCTACATCTACCTTCGGGATTAGTTTTAGACCTGAATAATTGTTATTTGGTGCCAGCGTTGAGCATGAACATTATATCTGGATCTTGTTTAATGCGAGACGGTTATTCATTTAAATCAGAGAATAATGGTTGTTCTATTTATATGAGTAATATCTTTTATGGTCATGCACCCTTGAAGAGTGGTCTATTTTTATTGAATCTCGATAGTAGTGATACACATATTCATAATGTTGAAGCCAAAAGATGCAGAGTTGATAATGATAGTGCAACTTATTTGTGGCACTGCCGTTTAGGTCATATCGGTGTAAAACGCATGAAGAAACTCCATACTGATGGACTTCTGGAATCACTTGATTATGAATCACTTGGTACTTGCGAACCGTGCCTCATGGGCAAGATGACTAAAACACCGTTCTCCGGAACTATGGAGAGAGCAACAGATTTGTTGGAAATCATACATACAGATGTATGTGGTCCGATGAATGTTGAGGCTCGTGGCGGATATCGTTATTTTCTCACCTTCACAGATGATTTGAGCAGATATGGGTATATCTACTTAATGAAGCACAAGTCTGAAACATTTGAAAAGTTCAAAGAATTTCAGAGTGAAGTGGAAAATCATCGTAACAAGAAAATAAAGTTTCTACGATCTGATCGTGGAGGAGAATATTTGAGTTACGAGTTTGGTTTACATTTGAAACAATGCGGAATAGTTTCGCAACTCACGCCACCCGGAACACCACAACGAAATGGTGTGTCCGAACGTCGTAATCGTACTTTACTTGATATGGTGCGATCTATGATGTCTCTTACCGATTTACCGCTATCGTTTTGGGGTTATGCTTTAGAGACGGCCGCATTCACGTTAAATAGGGCACCATCAAAACCCATTGAGACGACGCCTTATGAACTGTGTTTTGGCAAGAAACCAAAGTTGTCGTTTAAAGTTTGGGGCTGCGATGCTTATGTGAAGAAACTTCAACCAGATAAGCTCGAACCCAAATCGGAGAAATGTGTCTTCATAGGATATCCAAAAGAGACTGTTGGATACACCTTCTATCACAGATCCGAAGGCAAAACATTCGTTGCTAAGAATGGATCCTTTCTAGAGAAGGAGTTTCTCTCGAAAGAAGTGAGTGGGAGGAAAGTAGAACTTGATGAGATAACTGTATCTACTCCCTTATTGGAAAGTAGTTCATCATGAGAAGCGGTTCCTGTGACGACTACACCAATTAGTGAGGAAGCTAATGATATTGATCATGAAACTTCAGATCAAGTTTCTGCTGAACCTCGTAGGTCTACCAGAGTGAGATCCGCACCAGAGTGGTATGGTAATCCTATTCTAGAAGTCATGTTACTTGACCATGATGAACCTACGAACTATGAGGAAGCGATGATGAGCCTAGATTCCGCAAAATGGCTAGAGGCCATGAAATCTGAGATGGGATCCATGTATGAAAACAAAGTATGGACTTTGGTTGACTTGTCCGATGATCGGCAAGCCATTGAGAATAAATGGATCTTTAAGAAGAAGACTGACGCTGATGGTAATGTAACTATCTATAAAGCTCGACTTGTTGCGAAAGGTTTTCGACAAGTTCAAGGGGTTGACTACGATGAGACTTTCTCACCCGTAGCGATGCTTAAGTCTGTCCGAATCATGTTAGCTATTGCTGCATTTCATGATTATGAAATTTGGCAAATGGATGTCAAGACTACATTCTTGAATGGATTTCTAGAAGAAGAGTTGTATATGATGTAGCCGGAAGGTTTTGTTGATCCAAAAGGTGCTAACAAAGTATGCAAGCTCCAGCGTTCCATTTATGGACTGGTGCAAGCATCTCGGAGTTGGAATAAACGCTTTGATAGTGTGATCAAAGCATATGGTTTTATACAGACTTTTGGAGAAGCCTGTATTTACAAGAAAGTGAGTGGGAGCTCTGTAGCATTTCTAGTTTTATATGTAGATGACATATTATTAATTGGAAATGATATAGAATTTCTGGATAGCATAAAGGGATACTTGAATGAAAGTTTTTCAATGAAAGACCTCGGTGAAGCTGCTTACATATTGGGCATCAAGATCTATAGAGATAGATCAAGACGCTTAATAGGACTTTCACAAAGCACATACCTTGACAAAATTTTGAAAAAGTTCAAAATGGATCAGGCAAAGAAAGGATTCTTGCCTGTGCTACAAGGTGTGAAGTTGAGTCAAACTCAATGCCCGACCACAGCAGAAGATAGAGAGAAAATGAAAAATGTTCCCTATGCTTCAGCCATAGGCTCTATCATGTATGCAATGCTGTGTACCAGACCTGACGTATGCTTAGCAATAAGCTTGGCAGGAAGGTACCAAAGTAATCCAGGAGTGGATCACTGGACAGTGGTCAAGAACATCCTGAAATACCTGAAAAGGACTAAGGATATGTTTCTCGTATATGGAGGTGACAAAGAGCTAGTCGTAAATGGTTATGTCGATGCAAGCTTTGACACTGATCCGGACGATTCTAAATCGCAAACCGGATACGTGTTTTTATTAAACGGTGGAGCTGTAAGTTGGTGCAGTTCTAAACAAAGCGTCGTGGCGGGATCTACATGTGAAGCGGAATACATAGCTGCTTCTGAAGCAGCGAATGAAGGAGTCTAGATGAAGGAGGTCATTTCCGATCTAGGTGTCATACCTAGTTCATCGGGACCAATGAAGATCTTCTGTGACAATACTGGTGCAATTGCTTTGGCAAAGGAATCCAGATTTCACAAGAGGACCAAGCACATCAAGAGACGCTTCAATTCCATTCGGGACCAAGTCCAAGTGGGAGACATAGAGATTTGCAAGATACATACGGATCTGAATGTTGCAGACCCATTGACTAAGCCTCTCTCACGAGCAAAACATGATCAGCACCAAGACTCCATGGGTGTTAGAATCATTACTATGTAATCTAGATTATTAACTCTAGTGCAAGTGGGAGACTGAAGGAAATATGCCCTAGAGGCAATAATAAAGTTATTATTTATTTCCACATATCATGATAAATGTTTATTATTCAGGCTAGAATTGTATTAACCCGAAACATGATACATGTGTGAATACATAGACAAAACTATAGTCACTAGTATGCCTCTACTTAACTAGCTCATTAATCAAAGATGGTTATGTTTCCTAACCATAGACATGTGTTGTCACTTGATTAGTGGGATCACATCATTAGGAGAATGATGTGATTGACATGACCCATTCCATTAGCCTAGCACTTGATCGTTTAGTATACTGCTATTGCTTTCTTCACGACTTATACAAAGTTCCTGCAACTATGAGATTGTGCAACTCCCGTATACCAGAAGAACACTTTGTGTGCTACCAAACGTCACAACGTAACTGGGTGATTATAAAGGTGCTCTACAGGTGTTTCCGAAGGTACATGTTGGGTTGGCATAATTCGAGATTAGGTTTTGTCACTCCGATTGTCGGAGAGGTATCTTTGGGCCCTCTCGGTAATACTCATCACCTAAGCCTTGCAAGCATGTAACTAATGAGTTAGTTATGAGATGATGTATTACGGAACGAGTAAAGAGACTTGCCGGAAACGAGATTGAACTAGGTATTGGATACCGACGATCAAATCTCGGGCAAGTAACATACCGATGACAAAGGGAACAAAGTATGTTGTTATGCGGTTTGACCGATAAAGATCTTCGTCGAATATGTAGGAACCAATATGGGCATCCAGGTCCCGCTATTGGTTATTGACCGAGAATGGTTCTCGGTCATGTCTACATAGTTCTCGAACCCGTAGGGTCCGCACGCTTAACGTTTCGATGACAGTTTTATTATGAGTTTATAAGTTTTGATGTACCGAAGTTTTTTCGGAGTCCCGGATGTGATCACGGACATGACGAGGGGTCTCAGAACGGTCGATACATAAAGATTGATATATTGGAAGCCTATATTTGGATATCGGAATGGTTCCGGGTGAAATCGGCATTTTACCGGAGTACCGGGAGGTTACCGGAACCCCTCGGGGGGTTAATGGGCCTACATGGGCCAAGAGGGAGAAGAGGGAAGGAGCCAGGAGGGGGCCGCGCGCCCCTCCCCTCCTAGTCCGAATAGGACAAGGGAAGGGGGCGGCACCCCCCCTTTCCTTCCCCTCTTCCTCCTCTTTCCCTCCTTCTCCTACTCCTACTTAGAAAAGGGGAGTCCTACTCCCGGTGGGAGTAGGACTCCCCCCTTGGTGCGCCGTCTAGGCCGGCCGCCTCCTCCCCCTAGGTCCTTTATATACGGGGGCGGGGGGCACCCCATAGACACACAAGTTGATCTACGGATCATTCCTTAGCCGTGTGCGGTGCCCCCTTCCACCATATTCCACCTCGGTCATATCGTCGTGGAGTTTAGGCGAAGCCCTGCGCCGGTAGAACATCATCATCGTCACCACGCCATCGTGCTGACGGAACTCATCTCCGGAGCTCGGCTGGATCGGAGGTCGGAGATCGTCATCGAGCTGAACGTGTGCTGAACTCGGAGGCTCCATCGTTCGGTGCTTGGATCGGTCGGATCGTGAAGACGTACGACTACATCAACCGCGTTGTGCTAACGCTTCCGCTTACGGTCTACGAGGGTACGTGGACAAACACTCTCCCCTCTCGTTGCTATGCCATCACCATGATCTTGCGTGTGCGTAGGAAATTTTTTGAAATTACTACGTTACCCAACATTATATGTAAGTATGAAATGGATTATATTGTGTTGCTTGAAATGGAGTGTGCAAGTTTCTAAAATTACATGCAAGCTTCTGAAATTATATGCAACTTTCTTAACTTTACGGAAGTTTCTGAATTTTATATGAAATTTTCTGATTTTGCCATGGGAAACCATGGCCACCTATGCGGCCATGAGCCCCTTGTGGTTCGGCAGAGGGGGTGAGCACATTGCACAAAGAGCAAAGAAACAACGCACAACATGGCAGAGATCACACGAGCAACTTTACCCAGGTTTGTGCCGCGCAAGGCATAAAACCCTACTCCTACTTTGGTGGATTGATGGTGGATTGTGGTGGAAAACACAGTGCTCTTGCCCGGTAGGGTTGCCTCGAGGCGAGAGTAGCTACACGTGTACGAGTGTACCAGGGTCTGAATCCCTTCTATGGTTTCCACGGGCCTCCTTTTATAGATCAAGGGGTCACCACAATGGCAAATCAGTCATTGCATACTGATTAGATAGCAAACGGTGCTATCATACCAAACTCTACAGACATGGTAGAGCGCATTAAATGGACCACTTAGTGTCACATCATGGCACGCCCGGCAAGCTTTGCCGGACAGTTCAGCCACCTTCTTGTCTGCCTCCTTGACACGTCGTTGGACGACTGTCATTTGAAGGTGATTTCCATAGGAAGTGGCTACCATGTGGCAAAAAACAGCCACTTAGTCACTTGGGGGCTTGATACCGCACCGATCGATGACTTGCATCGCTGTGAGGTGGAGCGGTGAAGCTTTGGCGGGGTAGTTTGCCTTCACAGGTCCTGGCAGGCCTGCAAGGATGGTCTTGAGGCGTGTCTCCGGCGTTACCTCGTCCTCACCAGGCTCGACTGCCCAGCAAGGGAGGTTTTCCCTTAGTGATATCTTGCTCCTTCGACTCGACTTGGTCTTCTTGATCCGCACTCTGATTCCTCAAAGAGCTGATCTCTTCTGCTTGGTCTGGTCTTGGATGTTGCAATTTTGCTAGGTCGGTGGCTTGCTGTCCGTGTAGAAGTCAGGGGGAAACATACACCCCCTGTTTGTGTACCCCGACAGAAGCCCCCGGGCCTGAGCCATATGTGTCGCTTGGCACATTGGGTTAGTACCAAACAGTGCATGGACACGTGGTGGGAGAATGTTGCGCGTGCAGCAGTTTGTCATGATAACGAGTCAATCCAACGTCCACTTCGGGCAATTACCGCAGGTCGTGGGGTAGTGGGACTATTGCATTTAATGTGAAACGATAACTTTCTGAAGAGTCGCACCCTCCCCCACATCCTTTCCTTGAGAGAGGAAAACATTGAAGGGCACCGCTCATTCATCGCCCGCTCCACCCTTCCATCATCTTATTCCGCAAGTCAAACAACTGTTCTTTCTCCTTGCCCACACTTGTCGCCGATCCTCCATCCAACTTCCTTCCCCCATCCCTGCCGCAACTAGAGGAAATTTGGAAGAAATCCTCCACCAAGAGGAAGCAGACGACCACCATGAAAGAAGCGGCCACCAAGGGGAGCAAGAGGGCAACGGAGCTGGAGAGGAGGTGGAGGGGAGACGTCGTCTTCTTCCCGTCAAATCTGGACGGCAACGTGCTGGAAGCAAGTATGGATATCTGTGGGGGAGGGAAGTCCCTAAAGGGTATGGTGCGCCCAAAGTTCTGGCGGAGGGGGAAGAGGACCCGCCAGATTCTGTTGGGGAACGTAGTAATTTCAAAAAATTTCCTACGCACACGCAAGATCATGGTGATGATATAGCAACGAGGGGAGAGTGTTGTCTATGTACCCTCGTAGACCGAAGCGGAAGCGTTGACGCAACATAGAGGAAGTAGTCGTACGTCCTCCCGGCCGACCGATCCAAGCACCGTTACTCCGGCACCTCCGAGTTCTTGACACACGTACAGCTCGATGACGCACCCTCGATCTCCAATCCAGTAGAGGTTCCGAGGGGGAGTTCCGTCAGCACGACAACGTGGTGACGATCTTGATGTTCTCCTGTCGCAGGGCTTCGCCTAAGCACCGCTACAATATGATCGAGGTGTAATATCGTGGAGGGGGGCACCGCGCACGGCTAAGGAACGATCAATGATCAACTTGTGTGTTCTAGGGTGCCCCCCTACCCCCGTATATAAAGGAGGGAGGGAGGAGGTGGCCGGCCCAAGGGGGGCGCGCCATAGGGAGGGGGAAACCTACTCCGAGTAGGTTTCCCCCCTTTTCCTAATCTTATTTGGAGGGGGAAGGAAGGAGTACTAGTATTAGGAAGTAGTACTAGTAGTAAATAGGAAGAGGGGGAAGGAGAAAGGAAAGGGGGGCCGGCCCCCCCCCAATTCGGATTGGGCTTGGGGGGGCGCCCCCTCCCTTGCTCCTTCTCCTTCCTCCTACATGGGCCCAATAAGGCCCATATACCTCCCGGGGGGTTCCGGTAACCTCCCGGAGCTTCAAACTTCTCCGAACCTTTCCGGTGTCCAATATATCCATCCAATATATCAATCTTTATGTCTCGACCATTTCGAGACTCCTCGTCATGTCCGTGATCATATCCGGGACTCCGAACAAACTTCGGTACATCAAAATACATAAACTCATAATATAATTGTCATCGAAACCTTAAGCGTGTGGACCCTACGGTTCGAGAACAATGTAGACATGACCGAGACACGTCTCTGGTCAATAACCAATAGCTGGACCTAGATGCCCATATTGGTTCCTACATATTCTACGAAGATCTTTATCGGTCAAACCGCATAACAACATACTTTGTTCCCTTTGTCATCGGTATGTTTACTTGCCCGAGATTTGATCGTCGGTATCCAATACCTAACTCAATCTCGTTACTGGCAAGTCTCTTTACTCGTTCTGTAATACGTCATCTCATGACTAACTCATTAGTTATATGCTTGCAAGGCTTAAGTGATGAGTATTACCGAGAGGGCCCAGAGATACCTCTTCGACAATCGGAGTGACAAATCCTAATCTTGAATTATGCCAACTCAACATGAACCTTCGGAAACACCTGTAGAGCACCTTTATAATCACCCAGTTACGTTGTGACGTTTGGTAGCACACAAAGTGTTCTTCCGGTACACGGGAGTTGCACAATCTCATAGTTGCAGGAACTTTGTATAAGTCATGAAGAAAGCAATAGCAGTATAGTAAACGATCAAGTGCTAGGCTAACAGAATGGGTCATGTCAATCACATCATTCTTCTAATGATGTGATCCCACTAATCAAATGAAACACATGTCTATGGTCAGGAAACATAACCATCTTTGATTAATGAGCTAGTCAAGTAGAGGCATACTAGTGACTATATGTTTGTCTATGTATTCACACATGTATCATGTTTCCGGTTAATACAATTCTAGCATGAATAATAAACATTTATCATGATATGAGGAAATAAATAATAACTTTATTATTGCCTCTAGGGCATATTTCCTTCAGTCTCCCACTTGCACTAGAGTCAATAATCTAGATTACATAGTAATGATTCTAACACCCATGGAGTCTTGGTGCTGATCATGTTTTGCTCGTGAGAGAGGCTTAGTCAACGGGTCTGCAACATTCAGATCCGTATGTATCTTGCAAATCTCTATGTCTCCCACTTGGACTTGGTCCCGAATGGAATTGAAGCGTCTCTTGATGTGCTTGGTCCTCTTGTGAAATCTGGATTCCTTTGCCAAGGCAATTGCACCAGTATTGTCACAGAAGATCTTCATTGGTCCCGATGCACTAGGTATGACACCTAGATCGGAAATGAACTCCTTCATCCAGACTCCTTCATTTGCTGCTTCAGAAGCAGCTATGTACTCCGCTTCACATGTAGATCCCGCCACGACGCTTTGTTTTAGAACTGCACCAACTTACAGCTCCACCGTTTAATAAAAATACGTATCCGGTTTGCGATTTAGAATCGTCCGGATCAGTGTCAAAGCTTGCATCGACGTAACCATTTACGACTAGCTCTTTGTCACCTCCATATACGAGAAACATATCCTTAGTCCTTTTCAGGTATTTCAGGATGTTCTTGACCGCTGTCCAGTGATCCACTCTTGGATTACTTTGGTACCTTCCTGCTAAGCTTATTGCTAAGCATACGTCAGGTCTGGTACACAGCATTGCATACATGATAGAGCCTATGGCTGAAGCATAGGGAATATTTTTCATTTTCTCTCTATCTTCTGCAGTGGTCGGGCATTGAGTTCGACTCAATTTCACACCTTGTAGCACAGGCAAGAATCCTTTCTTTGCCTGATCCATATTGAACTTTTTAAATATTTTGTCAAGGTATGTGCTTTGTGAAAGTCCTATTAAGCATCTTGATCTATCTCTATAGATCTTGATGCCTAATATGTAAGCAGCTTCTCCGAGGTCTTTCATCGAAAAACTTTTATTCAAGTATCCCTTTATGCTATCCAGAAATTCTATATCATTTCCAATTAATAATATGTCATCAACATATAAAACTAGAAATGCTACAGAGCTCCCACTCACTTTCTTGTAAATACAGGCTTCTCCAAAAGTCTGTATAAAACCATATGCTTTGATCACACTAACAAAACGTTTATTCCAACTCCGAGATGCTTGCACCAGTCCATAAATGGAACGTTGGAGCTTGCACATTTTGTCAGCACCTTTTGGATCAACAAAACCTTCCGGCTGCATCATATACAACTCTTCTTCTAGAAATCCATTCAAGAATGCAGTCTTGACATCCATTTGCCAAATTTCATAATCATGAAATGCAGCAATAGCCAACATGATTCGGACAGACTTAAGCATCGCTACGGGTGAGAAAGTCTCATCGTAGTCAACCCCTTGAACTTGTCGAAAACCTTTCACAACAAGTTGAGCTTTATAGACGGTTACATTACCATCAGCGTCAGTCTTCTTCTTAAAGTTCCATTTATTCTCAATGGCTTGCCGATCATCGGGCAAGTCAACCAAAGTCCATACTTTGTTTTCATACATGGATCCTATCTTAGATTTCATGGCCTCCAGCCATTTTGCGGAATCTGGGCTCATCATCGCTTCCTCATAGTTCGTAGGTTCATCATGGTCAAGTAACATGACTTCCAGAACAGGATTACCGTACCACTCTGGTGCGGATCTTACTCTGGTAGACCTAAGAGGTTCAGCAGAAACTTGATCTGAAGTTTCATGATCAATATCATTAGCTTCCTCACTAGTTGGTGTAGTTGTCACGGGAACCGGTTCTCGTGATGAACTACCTTCCAACAAGGGAGTAGATACAGTTATCTCATCAAGTTCTACTTTCCTCCCACTCACTTCTTTCGAGAGAAATTCTTTCTCTAGAAAGGATCCATTCTTAGCAACAAATGTTTTGCCTTCGGATCTGTGATAGAAGGTGTACCCAACAGTTTCCTTTGGGTATCCTATGAAGACACATTTCTCCGATTTAGGTTCGAGCTTATCTGGTTGAAGTTTCTTCACATAAGCATCGCAGCCCCAAACTTTAAGAAACGACAACTTTGGTTTCTTGCCAAACCATAGTTCATAAAGCGTCGTCTCAACGGATTTTGACGGTGCCCTATTTAACGTGAATGCAGCCGTCTCTAAAGCATAACCCCAAAACGATAGCGGTAAATCGGTAAGAGACATCATAGATCGCACCATATCAAGTAAAGTACGATTACGACGTTCGGACACACCATTTTGTTGTGGTGTTCCAGGTGGCGTGAGTTGCGAAACTATTCCGCATTGTTTCAAATGTAAACCAAACTCGTAACTCAAATATTCTCCTCCACGATCAGATCGTAGAAACTTTATTTTCTTGTTACGATGATTTTCTACTTCACTCTGAAATTCTTTGAACTTTTCAAATGTTTCAGACTTGTGCTTCATTAAGTAGATATACCCATATCTGCTCAAATCATCTGTGAAGGTGAGAAAATAACGATATCCGCCACGAGCCTCAACATTCATCGGGCCACATACATCTGTATGTATGATTTCCAACAAATCTGTTGCTCTCTCCATAGTACCGGAGAACGGCGTTTTAGTCATCTTGCCCATGAGGCACGGTTCGCAAGTACCAAGTGATTCATAATCAAGTGATTCCAGAAGTCCATCAGTATGGAGTTTCTTCATGCGTTTTACACCGATATGACCTAAACGGCAGTGCCACAAATAAGTTGCACTATCATTATCAACTCTGCATCTTTTGGCTTCAACATTATGAATATGTGTATCACTACTATCGAGATTCAATAAAAACAGACCACTCTTCAAGGGTGCATGACCATAAAAGATATTACTCATATAAATAGAACAACCATTATTCTCTGATTTAAATGAATAACTGTCTCGCATCAAACAAGATCCAGATATAATGTTCATGCTCAACGCAGGCACCAAATAACAATTATTTAGGTCTAAAACTAATCCCGATGGTAGATGTAGAGGTAGCGTGCCGACGGCGATCACATCGACTTTGGAACCGTTTCCCACACACATCGTCACCTCGTCCTTGGCCAGTGCTCGCTTATTCCGTAATCCCTGTTTCGAGTTGCAAATATTAGCAACAGAACCAGTATCAAATACCCAGGTGCTACTACGAGCTCTAGTTAGGTACACATCAATAACATGGATATCACATATACCTTTGTTCACTTTGCCATCCTTCTTATCCGCCAAATACTTGGGGCAGTTCCGCTTCCAGTGACCAGTCTGCTTGCAGTAGAAGCACTCAGTTTCAGGCTTAGGTCCAGACTTGGGTTTCTTCTCTTGAGAAGAAACTTGCTTGCCGTTCTTTTTGAAGTTTCCCTTCTTCTTCCCTTTGCCCTTCTTCTTGAAACTAGTGGTCTTGTTGACCATCAACACTTGATGCTCCTTCTTGATTTCTACCTCCGCGGCTTTCAGCATCGCGAAGAGCTCGGGAATAGTCTTGTTCATCCCTTGCATATTATAGTTCATCACAAAACTCTTGTAGCTTGGTGGCAGTGATTGGAGAATTCTGTCAATGACGCTATCATTCGGAAGATTAACTCCCAGTTGAATCAAGTGATTATTATACCCAGACATTTTGAGTATATGCTCACTGACATAACTGTTCTCCTCCATCTTGCAGCTGTAGAACTTATTGGAGACTTCATATCTCTCAATCCGGGCATTTGCTTGAAATATTAACTTCAACTCCTGGAACATCTCATATGCTCCATGACGTTCAAAACGTCGTTGAAGACCCGGTTCTAAGCCGTAAAGCATGTCACACTGAACTATAGAGTAGTCATCAGCTTTGCTCTGCCAGACGTTCTTAACGTCGTCAGTTGCATCAGCAGCAGGCCTGGCACCCAGCGGTGCTTCCAGGACGTAACTCTTCTGTGCAGCAATGAGGATAATCCTCAGGTTACGGACCCAGTCCGTGTAATTGCTACCATCATCTTTCAACTTTGCTTTCTCAAGGAACGCATTAAAATTCAACGGAACAACAGCACGAGCCATCTATCTACAAACAAACATAGACAAGCAAAATACTATCAGTTAATCATATTACTAAAGAACTCCCACTTAGACATCTAAGTGATCACGTGATCCAAATCAACTAAACCATAACCGATCATCACGTGAGATGGAGTAGTTTTCAATGGTGAACATCATCATGTTGATCATATCTACTATATGATTCACGCTCGACCTTTCGGTCTCCGTGTTCCGAGGCCATATATGTATATGCTAGGCTCGTCAAGTTTAACCTGAGTATTCTGCGTGTGCAAAACTGGCTTGCACCCGTTGTAGATGGACGTAGAGCTTATCACACCCGATCATCACGTGGTGTCTCGGCACGACGAACTTTGGCAACGGTGCATACTCAGGGAGAACACTACTTGATAATTTTAGTGAGAGATCATCTTAAAATGCTACCGTCAATCAAAGCAAGATAAGATGCATAAAGGATAAACATCACATGCAATCAATATAAGTGATATGATATGGCCATCATCTTGTGCTTGTGATCTCCATCTCCGAAGCACCGTTGTGATCACCATCGTCACCGGCGCGACACCTTGATCTCCATCGTAGCATCGTTGTCGTTTACGCCATCTATTGCTTCTACGACTATCGCTACCGCTTAGTGATAATGTAAAGCAATTACAGGGCGTTTGCATTTCATACAATAAAGCGACAACCATATGGCTCCTGCCAGTTGCCGATAACTTCGGTTACAAAACATGATCATCTCATACAATAAAATATAGCATCACGTCTTGACCATATCACATCACAACATGCCCTGCAAAAACAAGTTAGACGTCCTCTACTTTGTTGTTACAAATTTTACGTGGCTGCTACGGGCTTAAGCAAGAACCAATTTCACCTACGCATCAAAACCACAACGATAGTTTGTCAAGTTGATGCTGTTTTAACCTTCGCAAGGACCGGGCGTAGCCACACTCGGTTCAACTAAAGTTGGAGAAACAGACACCCGCTAGTCACCTGTGTGCAAAGCACGGCGGTAAAACCAGTCTCGCGTAAACGTACGCGTAATGTCGATCCGGGCCGCTTCATCCAACAATACCGCTGAACCAAAGTATGACATGCTGGTAAGCAGTATGACTTATATCGCCCACAACTCACATGTGTTCTACTCGTGCAAATAACATCAAACCATAAAAACCTAGGCTCGGATGCCACTGTTGGGGAACGTAGTAATTTCAAAAAAATTCCTACGCACACGCAAGATCATGGTGATGATATAGCAACGAGGGGAGAGTGTTGCCTATGTACCCTCGTAGACCGAAGCGGAAGCGTTGACGCAACGTAGAGGAAGTAGTCGTACGTCCTCCCGGCCGACCGATCCAAGCACCATTACTCCGGCACCTCCGAGTTCTTGACACACATACAGCTCGATGACGCACCCTCGATCTCCAATCCAGTAGAGGTTCCAAGGGGGAGTTTCGTCAGCACGACGGCGTGGTGACGATCTTGATGTTCTCCTGTCGCAGGGCTTCGCCTAAGCACCGCTACAATATGATCGAGGTGTAATATCGTGGAGGGGGGCACCGCACACGGCTAAGGAACGATCAATGATCAACTTGTGTGTTCTAGGGTGCCCCCCTACCCCCGTATATAAAGGAGGGAGGGAGGAGGTGGCCGGCCCAAGGGGGGGCGCGCCATAGGGAGGGGGAAACCTACTCCAAGTAGGTTTCCCCCCTTTTTCCTAATCTTATTTGGAGGGGGAAGGAAGGAGTACTAGTATTAGGAAGTAGTACTAGTAGTAGAAATAGGAAGAGGGGGAAGGAGAAAGGAAAGGGGGGCCGGCCCCCCTCCCCAATTCGGATTGGGCTTGGGGGGGGGGGCGCCCCCCTCCCTTGCTCCTTCTTCCTTCCTCCTACATGGGCCCAATAAGGCCCATATACCTCCCGGGGGGTTCCGGTAACCTCCCGGAGCTCCAAACTTCTCCGGAACCTTTCCGGTGTCCAAATATATCCGTCCAATATATCAATCTTTATGTCTCGACCATTTTGAGACTCCTCGTCATGTCCGTGATCATATCCGGGACTCCGAACAAACTTCGGTACATCAAAATACATAAACTCATAATATAATTGTCATCGAAACATTAAGCGTGCGGACCCTACGGTTCGAGAACAATGTAGACATGACCGAGACACGTCTCTGGTCAATAACCAATAGCGGGACCTGGATGCCCATATTTGTTCCTACATATTCTACGAAGATCTTTATCGGTCAAACCGCATAACAACATACTTTGTTCCCTTTGTCATCGGTATGTTTACTTGCCCGAGATTTGATCGTCGGTATCCAATACCTAGTTCAATCTCGTTATTGGCAAGTCTCTTTACTCATTCTGTAATACGTCATCTCATGACTAACTCATTAGTTATATGCTTGCAAGGCTTAAGTGATGAGTATTACCGAGAGGGCCCAGAGATACCTCTCCGACAATCGGAGTGACAAATCCTAATCTCGAATTATGCCAACTCAACATGAACCTTCGGAAACACCTGTAGAGCACCTTTATAATCACCCAGTTACGTTGTGACGTTTGGTAGCACACAAAGTGTTCTTCCGGTACACGGGAGTTGCACAATCTCATAGTTGCAGGAACTTTGTATAAGTCATGAAGAAAGCAATAGCAGTATACTAAACGATCAAGTGCTAGGCTAACAAAATGGGTCATGTCAATCACATCATTCTTCTAATGATGTGATCCCACTAATCAAATGACAACACATGTCTATGGTCAGGAAACATGACCATCTTTGATTAATGAGCTAGTCAAGTAGAGGCATACTAGTGACTATATGTTTGTCTATGTATTCACACATGTATCATGTTTCCGGTTAATACAATTCTAGCATGAATAATAAACATTTATCATGATATGAGGAAATAAATAATAACTTTATTATTGCCTCTAGGGCATATTTCCTTCAGATTCATACCGATTCTTCTGTGTGTATTTCATTTGCGGCCTCTGCCCTCCCTTCTAGGATTTCTTCGAAGACATGATGATGATCTATGGATTCCATCTTCTGGATTTCATGCCAAATGCAATGGTGTGCATGGCGATTTTCGCCCACTTGTGCGAGAATTTCGTCGGAGTTGCCCCCAATGTTGACTTGTTTAGGCACTATTTTGTCCCGCAGGTGGAGAATAAAGTCTAGCATTCCAGGAACATAAGCTGGATGCCATGGGTGGCGAGGGGAAGCTGGGAGTACCTCCCAGGTCAGCAGCATGGCAGATGGGAGGAATGGAGGGCAGATTGGTGCTGGAACCAAGACAAGGAGGCCCAAAAATTCTGCCAAGCGTGGACCGAGTGTGTTGAGCGCGGCAGCAACTGGAGGGAATTCGGTCTCTCTAACAATAGGCTCCGCCTGGCAATAAATAGGATTACCCGCCTAAAGGCTGCCGGGCTGACCATCGACCATGTGGGAGCTGACTTCCGCCTTCGTCACATCGCACCTCTCCAGAAGAGGGATAGATTCGCCTGAGAGTATGGAAATGCAGCGGATAGAATGAGATTGCCCCCTGGCCTGGCCAACAACCTGTCAGTCTATGGCCATGCTTGGGTGTGTGATCAACTGTTTGTCAGCCTTGTGTTATTCAAGTTGCCGGCAAATGTCATCCCACTGAACATCAATTCCGCCAGGGACCAGATCTTGAAATGGATGCCAGATTGCAACGCCCATGGAGTTTTGGGTGATTGGCAGTTACCCACGCTCGATGAAGAGCTTGTGTGCTCCTCCACCCTAGTGGAAAGGGCTACCAGGGTGGAGACCAATGTGTACAAGCGCACCTCCAAGGTGGAGGAGGCGTATATCAGGAAGCGGCTGGAGGAGGACACACTACTAGGGAAAAGCCTACAGCAACGCGTGTTTTAGGCCTATCAATAGCGCGGGCAGGAGCGCTACTGATAAGGCGCTACAGCTAAAGCTTAGCAATAGCGTGCCTAGACCCACGCTACTGCTAAATTGACTTAGTAGTAGCACTTCTTCAGAATAGCGCTACTGGTAATTAGTAGTAGCGCTTCTCCTTTCCCGCGCTACTACTATTATTTAGTATTTTATTTCTTTTTTATTTCATGTTTTATTCATACACCTTTACAGAAGTTTTCATACAACAGGAACTTAGAGATTGTTTTTACATCATAATGAGTTATTACATCACGGGGTGAAAGAACCCTGGACTAGTTTCAAGTGGATGTCCATCCACTTGAAACTAATCCGCGGTTCTTTCACCCAATGATATAATAATATCATCATCATCATCATATCATTAACAACTTATCATCATAATACATCATTGTCATATAACACCTCCTCAAGATCATCCTTTTCATCAATGACATCACATAGCAAATTGGTCACTAGTCGTAATCACAAGTACTCCTCATTATCAACTCTAACACATTACCACATAATAAACATATTGTACCTCATAGGACCTACTACATTCGATTAAGACCTACTACATTTTCTAAGGTAAAATAGCAAAAAACAAGATAGCCCCTGACTCTCCATTATGGAGAATGGAGATTAGCCTGTCTCCAATTCTTGCCTTTCGCTGAATGTTACTTCCAAGAACCTCCTTGCGAATGTCCATACATTTCTTCCATTCTTTGATGAACATGTGTTCACCGGTTTTAGAAATCCAATATGCACAGGTGAGCTCCCTAGATTTACCTGGCAGTATGTTCAGAACTGTAAGGCGACCATTCAGATACATTAGATGAGGCACACAATCCATCGGGAGTTTCTATTGAAAAACATAGTAATAACTTCGTAGTTAGCAATGATGTACTAGTTTTATAAGTATGCAAAAGATGCACGGATGTCGTAATAGTAAAAAATCTTACCAGGGTATCTCCAGAGAAGTTACCGTGGTTCAACATGTGCACTAGTGGCACGTATTCACCATAATTTGGAGGAGTTCGAAAATAGTTATTGTAATCCTCAAGAAGAGTACAAAATGCGATCAGATGATTTTTCTCCTTATAAGTTAATTCGGAGCCATCAGTGTAGTGGGTTTTGTCTACCATCTTCCGCACAATCTTTGAAAAATCAAAATAAGTTGTCAATGGAAATAAGCTGTCAACTATTTTGAAATAAACAATATAAATTAGTTAATAACTATGTTTGAGAAACTCACATTGCGGTACAATCGGAAGCGTATCAACAAGGACCCAAGTGTCCATATTGTCTTGCTCGATGTCAGGATCACCAAGATCCATGGTGACAATCATACCCTCATAAAAACCATACATTTTGCAAAGTGCTTCCCAATTTTGGCAACCAAAATGGGTTACACTCTAAGCATTGCACAGATTCACTTCAAAATCCATATCATGATGGGTCCTTAGGTGTATTTTCTTTGTTTCAAAATTTTCATGGTCTTCAAAACCGTCCTCTCCAAGACATAGCGTCTTGCATGGCATGGGATAAGTAGACGTTGAAATAGTTAAAATCATGCTTAATTACGAAAAAACACTTGTCGTTGTTGCGTACCATTTCAACATCGAAGGTCTCCTCGAGCTTAATGCTGAAGCGCCGATCTTCGTCTAGCTCAACGAACCTGTCGCACATACCTCGATCGTCCTGGCACCAGCTACACTCCCCCGGGAGACTGTCGTTGTCCGAGTACGACATTTCCTACGTTCATAATTCAAAGATTAAACTTGTAAAATTAAATATATGTACTAAAAACCCTAAATTAGATCATTATTTTTTGAGAAAATCTAGGCCACTCGATATTTCCTACATATTCTAGCACAAGTCATGCCAGAATTCACGAAAAAATCCGGCATGACCTTTGCTAAAAAAGGACATATCGAGCGCCTGAAATTTGCCGGAACGGAAATTAATCAACACTCCGGCAAAACATAGGCCACTCGGAGGTGTAAACTGAACATGAACGACCACTTGGGCAACCACATATCCTATTTGAGCAACACAAGATATACAAGGATATTTGGCTGGTCTCACCCCGATGTCGGAGGGGGTCGGTGACTGGGACGATGGCGGGGATGTCGGAGGGGGTCGGTGACGGGGACGACGGTGGTCACCTGAAACCGTATAAGTTATCACTAAAAAAGAACAACAAATATGACATGTTCAACTAGTTTTATTAATTCAACTAGTTCTTACTAAATATAAACTTACTATAAATAGAAAAAAAACTAGTTCTTTCTAAAAATAAAGTAGTTCAACTAGTTATATTAATTATCTTACTAAAAATACATTAGTTCTATTAATTCAACTAGTTCAACTAGTTTATTAATTTACTTACTAAACTAGTTCAACTACAACTAAAGTAGTTCAACTACAACTACTATTAATCATACTGCCCTAGTTAACTAGTACCATCACTACTAGTAATTAACATCTACTACTACTAAAAATCTTTAGCTATGAACCCTAAATTAACATCTACTACTACTACTAAACAACATCTAGTACTAACTAAGCAGAGAGAAAAAGGGGGTGGGGGACGACGGAGAGGTAGGGGCGGTGAGGGCGGGATCGGGATCGGGAGGCGGCGGTGCTGGGTGGGCTCGGGTGGCGGCGGTGAGGTTGAGGGCGATCGGAGGAGGGCTGCCGACGGAGGAGGGAGGAAGGGTTGTCGCAGGCGGAGGGAGGAGGGTGGCGATGGAGGAGGAAGGGGCGGCCGCAGGCGGAGGGAGGATGTGCGAGGAGGAGGGAGGAGGGACGGAAGGAGGGGAGTACCTCGGCGCCGGACGGACGAAGGCGGCGGCGGCGGCAACGAACGACGACGGTTATCGGCACGCGGGCGAGAGTGAGAGTGTGAGTGAGAGAGAGGGTCGGTCGTGCACGTGGGGATAAGGTAGGGATAGTTGTAGCGCGTTTGCCAAAATACGCTACAGCTAATCTGAATAGCAGTAGCGTTGTGCATTGTTACGCGCTACTGCTAAGTTGGACTACTAGTAGTACTTTGCAGATAAACCGCTACTGCTAAGTGTAACTATACAAAAATATGTCAATGCCAAAATACATTGGCCATCAATGATCTTTTTGCTTACAATCTGAATTGTCAATATGAGTCCTCTCCGGTTTGCAGCCACAAATTTTACACATAGAGTTTAGTGAAGACCAACTGGTTGTGATAGTTTCAGAAATAACATATTTAAGGTGGTAAACACCCTGTTCACGGAGCGAGGTGGGACTAAACTTGTGGGCTGATCTTAGCAGTAGCGGTTTTCTTCAAATCGCGCTGCTGCTAACTTCTATAGCAGTAGCGCCGTTCAGTATAGGGCGCTACTACTATAACTAGCGTGGGGGGGCGAGGTCATGGCAATTGGAGCAGTAGCGCGGTTTGGCGTGGAGGCGCTACCGCTATTTTCCTTTCAGCAGCGCGTTTTGCTATCACGCGCTGCTGCTAAATAGCAGTAGCGTCGTATTTTGAGGAGCGCTGCTGGTAAGATTCTGTGTATAGGCTTTTCCCGAGTAGTGACATGGCGTTTCGAGCTGCTGCGATGGCGAAGACCGGGAAGGTAGCAAAGGGAGATGAGGAGGCTGAGGACGAGGGTTCCTCCCACGGCAGGAGCGAGGCACAAGCCACGGAGGAGGTTGTCGGGGATGAGCTTACCGGGAGTGAGCTAGCCGAGAATGAACTTGCCTGGGAAGAGCTTGCCGGGGACGAGCCTTCCGGGATTGAGGCTTTGCACACTGCGGTGGCAGAGGCCCGGGAGGAAGAGGAGGGTTAGGAGGCGGAGGAGCCCGAGGAGGAGTGGCTCACGGCAGGTCCTCAAGCCCCCCAAGCCAGTCTTGGACCAGCGCCCTCGCAGGCGGGTTGCCAACCGGGGAGCGACGGTTCCCGATCCTGCACCTGCTGCTAAGAAGGTGAAGAATATTGCCTCCAAGAGCAACAAGTCGGAGGCGGCGCACCGACAGTCCTCTCTCCTTTTCGGGGCTATATCCTCTCCCGCCAAGGAATCGGTGGCTGTGGGAGTTGACTCCAGCTCCCAGTCTGGCTCCTCGCAGAGCTCGTCCTTGTCGGAGCCCCCCACGCCTTAGAAAGGCTCAAAGCTGCCAGGAAGTTCCGTCCCTCCGCCCTAGAAGAGAGGCTGGGCCCTCTTGCCACCCATCGAGTTTGAGTTGAACTCCATGCTCATTGATGAAGAGTAATAGGAATCAACCTCCTTTCCTTGTAGTAGCTTCAATATACCTGCTTGCTTTTGTTTATTGATCTTTCACTTGCTGCTTTTATCAGGGAGGAGGAGGAGGCGATGGATACTCTCATCCATCGGTCCAAGCGGCTCAAGCGTGTGGAGCCGTCAAAGACTATGGAGGGCACATGCTTGAAGGGGAGCAACACGAACGACCCGACACCAAGCCCCCAGCCAGTCCCTAGCACGGCAAAACGGGATTGGCCCCTCCTGTGGGGAGCGATGCAGAAGAGCTCCCAACCTCCTCGGCCACAAGAGGGGGAAGACAATCCATGAGCCCCTCCAGGAAGGACTCACTCCGCCCGCTGATCGAGTCGAAGAACCACCGATGATGAATTCAACAAGAGAGCTTGCCCAGGACGATGATGTGGTTGTCGCGGAAAGGGATGGAATACATGGCTTGGCAACTGACATTGCTGGGCAAACTGAGGCCTTAGCCCGGCAGACTCCTCCAGGTAATTCATCTGTTCTTTCCTTCCTTCTCCTTCTCTTCTTTCTCTCTCATTTCTTTTATTTTTGATATGCTCTGGGATTCTCTAATACTACTGCTTCTCGATTTTTGCTTGCCGTCTTCGTTTGCAGTCCCTCAGACCGAGGAGCCTGAACTGCTGGAAGAAGTGGCCAGCATATGGGGATATGCCACGGATGAAGCCGCAAAGATTTTTGTTGTGGAGGAATAGAGCCATGTTGCCGGAGCGTCCATGAGCCCTCGACGGAAACAGAGCAGATCCTTAATGGTGTGCCAGGGGTGGGGGCGACGGTCCAGGAGAAGGTTCCCCTCCAAACCATGGATCCCCTCCCCTCATTTGGTACTGTGGCTGGGGCCTCGCAACCGCCCTCGAGCCAATTGGTGCTAGTGCTCGTGCAACCTGGGTTCGGAGCCCCCAGCTCGTCAGTGGTGACGATCTTGGAACTTGATGAAGAGCCCCAGCGCATTATGGCATCGTCATACCAAGGAGTCGAAGAGGTGGATGATTCTGTCGCTATCGCAATGGACTTGTCTTTTACGGAATCCATGGCGGCATGCATTAAGGAGATGCAGGGTCGGCACAACCAAAAATGGTAGGCGCTCAACGACCAGCACAAGTCGGCCAACAAAGTGGATCAGCAACTAAGGGACAAAGGTAGCGAGCCACGTGACTGGCACGACAAGCAGTTCCATGTCCTGATGAGGCAGTAGGAGACAATCTCGATGGCGAGGGAGGATGTCATTACCAGGGAGGCTCGCATGGTGGAGCGCAAAGTGCTTCTGGACGCCAGAGAGCAGGACATCTCTTCTTGGGAGGAGAAGCTTGAGGCCACCCTCCGCGCCAAGGACGACGACCTGGAAGCCCTCGTGCAGCAGTGCACCAAGGAGCTAGAGGACAAGCACAAGGCTGCCCTGGATGCCCAACTAGTGAGCATGTACTCAGAATGTCTGGGTACTACAATCACTTGAATCAAGTGGGAGTTAATCTTCTAGATAAGATAGTGATTGACAGAGTTCTCTAGTCACTATCACCAAGTTACTAGAACTTTGTGATGAACTATAATATGCAAGGGATGACGAAAATGATTTCCGAGGTTTTCGCGATGCTGAAATCGGCGAAGATAGAAATCCAGAAGGAGCATCAATTGTTGATGGTTAACAAGACCACTAGTTTCAAGAAAAAGGCAAGGGACGGAAAGGGAACTTCAAGAAGAATGGCAAGCAAGTTGTCATTCTCATGAAGAAACCCAAAGCTGCACCTAAGAATGAAACTAAGTGCTTCTACTGCAAAGGGAATGGTCACTAGAAGCGGAACTACCCCAAATACTTGGCGGATAAGAAGGATGGCAAAGTGAACAAAGGTATAATTGATATACATGTTATTGATGTGTACTTTACTAGTGTTCGAAGTAGCCCCTAGGTATTTGATACCGGTTCATTTGCTAAGATTAGTAACTCAAAACAGGAGTTACAAAATGAACAGAGACTAGTTGAGGGCGAAGTCAAGATGTGTGTTGGAAGTGATTCCAAGGTTGACAAGATCACCATCGCACACTCCCTCTACCTGCAGGATTATTGTTGGACCTAAATAAATGTTATTTGGTGTTTGCGTTGAGCATGAATATGATTGGATCATGTTTATTGCGGTATGGTTATTCATTTAAGTCAGAGAATAATTGTTGTTATGTTTACATGAATAAAACCTTCAATGGTCATACACCCAATGTAAATGGTTTATTGAATCTCGATCGTAATGATGCACATATTCATAATATTGATGCCAAAAGATGCAAAGTTCATAATGATAGCGCAACATATTTGTGGCACGGTCGTTTAGGTCATATTGGTGTAAAGCGCATGAAGAAACTCCATGAAGATGGGCATTTGGAATCACTTGATAATGAATCATTTGATACTTGCGAACCATGCCTCATGGGCAAGATGACTAAAACTCCATTTTCCGGAACAATGGAGCGAGATAATGACTTATTGGAAATAATACATACTGATGTATACAGTCCGATGAGTATTGAAGCTCGCGGTGGGTATTGTTATTTTCTGACCTTCACAGATGATTTGAGCATATATGGGTATATCTACTTGATGAAACACAAGTCTGAAACATTTGAAAAGTTCAAAGAATTTCAGAGTGAAGTGGAGAATCATCGTTACAAGAAAATAAAGTTTCTATGATCTGATCGCGGAGGCGGATATTTGAGTTACAAGTTTTGCCTTCATTTAAAACAATGTGGAACAGTTTCACAACTCACACCACCTAGAACACCACAGCGTAATGGTGTGTCCGAACATTGTCACCGTACTTTATTAGATATGGTGTGATCTATGATATCTCTTACCGATTTACCACTACCGTTTTGGGGTTATGCATTAGAGACAACTGCATTCACGTTAAATAGGGCACCATCTAAATCCGTTGAGACAACACCGTATGAACTTCGGTTTGGCAAGAAACTAAGTTGTCGTTTCTTAAAAGTTTGGGGGTAGCGATACTTATGTCAAAAAGCTTCAGCCTGATAAGCTCGAACCCAAATCGGAGAAGTGCGTCTTCATAGGATACCCAAAAGAAACTGTTGGGTACACCTTCTATCACAGATCCAAAGGCAAGATCTTTGTTACTAAGAATGGATCCTTTCTAGAGAAAGAGTTTCTCTCAAAAGACGTGAGTGGGAGGAAAGTAGAACTTCATGAGGTAATTGTACCTTCTCTCGAATTGGAAAGTAGCTCATCATAGAAAACCGTTCCCGTGATGCCTACACCAACTAGATAGGAAACTAATGATAATGATCATGAAACTTCAGATCAAGTTACTGCCGAACTGATACGTCCATTTTGCATCATGCTTTGATATTGATATTTATTGCATTATGGGATGTTATTACTCATTATGTCACAACACTTATACCTTTTCTCTCTTATTTTACAAGGTTTACACGAAGAGGGAGAATGCCGGCAGCTGGAATTCTGGGCTGGAAAAGGAGCAAATATTAGAGACCTATTCTGCACAACTCCAAAAGTCCTAAAAATCCACGGAAGGTATTTTTGGAATTAATAAAAAATACTGAGCGAAGAAAATTCCAGAGGGGGGCCACCCACCGTCCATGAGGTTGGGGGGCGCGCCCTACCCCCTTGGTGCGCCCCTGCCTCATGGGCCCCCTGGCAGGCCTCCGGTGCCCATCTTCTGCTGTATGAAGTCTTTTACCCTCGAAAAAATCATAAGCAAGCTTTCGGGATGAGACACCGCCGCCACGAGGCGGAACCTTGGCGGAACCAATCTAGGGCCCCGGTGGAGGTGTTCTGCTGGGGAAACATCCCTCTGGGAGGGGGAAATCGTCACCATCGATCCTCTCATCGGGAGGGGGTCAACCTCCATCAACATCTTCACCAGCACCATCTCCTCTCAAACCCTAGTTCATCTCTTGTATCCAATATTTGTCCCAAAACCTCAGATTGGTACATGTGGGTTGCTAGTAGTGTTGATTACTCCTTGTAGTTGATGCTAGTTGGTTTATTTGGTGGAAGATCATATGTTCAGATCCTTTATGCATATTAATACCCCTCTGATTATGAACATGAATATGATTTGTGAGTAGTTACATTTGTTCCTGAGGACATGGGAAAGTCTTGCTATAAGTAGTCATGGGAATTTGGTATTCGTTCGATATTTTGATGAGATGTATGTTGTCTCTCCTCTAGTAGTGTTATGTGAACGTCGACTACATGATACTTCACCATTATTTGGGCCTAGGGGAAGGCATTGGGAAGTAATAAGTAGATGATGGGTTGCTACAGTGACAGAAGCTTAAACCCTAGTTTATGCATTGCTTCGTAAGGAGCTGAGTTGGATCCATATGTTTCGTGCTATGGTTAGGTTTACCTTAATTCTTATTTCGTAGTTGTGGATGCTTGAGAGAGTAGTTAATCATAAGTGGGATGCTTGTCCAAGGAAGGGCAGCACCCAAGCACTGGTCCACCCACATATCAAATTATCAAAGTAACGAACGCAAATCATATGAGCGTGATGAAAAGTAGATTGACGATAGTTCCCATGTGTCCTCAGGAGCTTTTTCCTTCATATAAGAATTTTTCTAGGCTTGTCCTTTGCTACAAAAAGGATTGGGCCACCTTGCTGCACCTTATTTGCTTTTGTTACTTGTTACCCGTTACGAATTACCTTATCACAAAACTATCTGTTACTGATAATTTCAGTGCTTGCAGAGAATACCTTACCGAAAACCGCTTGTCATTTCCTTCTGCTCCTCATTAGGTTCGACACTCTTACTTATCGAAAGGACTATAATAGATCCCCTACACTTGTGGGTCATCAAGACTCTTTTCTGGCACCGTTGCCGGGGAGTGAAGCGCCTTTGGTAAGTGGAACTTGGTAAGGAAAAATTTATATAGTGTGCTGAAATTTATTGTCACTTGTTACTATGGAACATAATCCTTTGAGGGGCTTGTTCGGGGTATCTTCACCCCGACCAGTAGAGCAAAGAGTTGCTCCTCAACCTACTGAACCTACTGAAAATGTTTACTTCAATGAAAGACCTCGGTGAAGCTGCTTACATATTAAGCATCAAGATCTATAGAGATAGATCAATACGCTTGATAAGATTTTCAATGAGTACATACCTTGAAAAGATTTTGAAGGACTTCAAAATGGATCAGTCAAAGAAAGGGTTCTTTCCTGTGTTACAAGGTGTGAAATTGAGTAAGACTCAAAACCCGACCACGGCAGAAAATAGAAAGAGAATGAAAGTCATTCCCTATGCCTCGGCCATAGGTTCTGTAAAGTATGCTATGTTGTGTGCCAAACCTATTATGTACCTTGACATGAGTTTGGCAAGGGGGTACGATAGTGATCCAGGAGTGGATCATTGGACAGGGTCAATGTTATCCTTAGTTACCTAAGAGGACTAAGGAAATATTTCTAGGTTATGGAGGTGATAAAAAGTTCGTCGTAAAGAGTTACGTCGATGCAAGATTTTACACCGATCCATATGACTCTGAGTCTCAATCTAGATACGTATAGAAAGTGGGAGCAATTAGCAGAGCATTGTAGACATAGAAATTTGCGAAATACATACGGGTCTGAATGTGGCAGACCCATTAACTAAACCTCTCTCACAAGCAAAACATGATCAGACCTTAGTAATCTTTGGGTGTTAATCACATTGAGATGTCAACAAGATTATTGACTCTAGTGAACTCTTTGGGTATTGGTCACATGGTGATGTGAACTATGGGTGTTATTCACATGACGATGTGAACTAGATTATTGACTCTAGTGCAAGTGGGAGACTGAAGGAAATATGCCCTAGAGGCAATAATAAAGTTATTATTTATTTCCACATATCATGATAAATATTTATTATTCATGCTAGAATTGTATTAACCGGAAACATAATACATGTGTGAATACAAAGACAAACTTAGTGTCACTAGTATGCCTCCACTTGACTAGCTCGTTGATCAAATATGGTTGTGTTTCCTAGCCATAGACATGAGTTGTCATTTGATTAACTGGATCACATCATTAGGAGAATGATGTGATTGACTTGACCCATTCCGTTAGCTTAGCACTTGATCATTTAGTATGTTGTTATTGCTTTCTTCACGACTTATACATGTTCCTATGACTATGAGATTATGCAACTCCCGTTTACCGGAGGAACACTTTGTGTGCTACCAAACGTCACAACGTAAATGGGTGATTATAAAGGAGTACTACAGGTGTCTCCAAAGGTACATGTGGCGTATATCGAGATTAGTTTTTGTCACTCCGGTTGTCGGAGAGGTATCTCTGGGCCCTCTCGGTAATGCACATCACTATAAGCCTTGCAAGCAATGTGAACAATGAGTTGGTTATGGGATGATGCATTACGTAACGAGTAAAGAGACTTGCCGGTAACGACATTGAACTAGGTATTGGATACCGACGATCAAATCTCGGGCAAGTAACATACCGATGACAAAGGGAACAACGTATGTTGTTATGCAGTTTGACCGATAAAGATCTTTGTAGAATATGTAGGAACCAATATGGGCATCCAGGTTCCGCTATTGGTTATTGACCGAGAATAGTTCTAGGTCATGTCTACATAGTTTTCTAACCCGTAGGGTCCGCACGCTTAACGTTACGATGACAGTTTTATTATGAGTTTATAAGTTTTGATGTACCGAAGTTTGTTCGGAGTCCCGGATGTGATCACAGACATGACGAGGAGTCTCGAAATGGTCGAGACATAAAGATTGATATATTGGACGACTATATTCGGACACCGGAATTGTTCCGGGTGATTTCGGAGAAAACCGGAGTGCCGGGGGGGTTACCGGAACCCCCTGGGAGAGTAATGGGCCTTATGGGCCTTAGGGGAAAGGAGAGAGGGGCGGCCAGCATGGGCCGCGCGCCCCCTCCCCCCTCTGGTCCGAATTTGACTAGGAGGGGGGGCGGC
>NC_057813.1:17048641-17055554 GCF_018294505.1 Triticum aestivum
CTACTAGGAGGAGGATTCCTCCTCCTTGGCGCGCCCCAAGGGGCCGGCCGGCCTTCCCCCTTGCTCCTTTATATACGGGGGCGGGGGGCACCCCGAAGACACACAAGTTGATCTACAGATCGTTCCTTAGCCGTGTGTGGTGCCCCCCTCCACCATATTCCACCTTGGTCGTATCGTCGTGGAGTTTAGGCGAAGCCCTGCGCCGGTAGAACATCATCATCGTCACCACGCCGTCGTGCTAACGGAACTCATCTCCGTAGCTTTGCTGGATCGGAGCCCAGAGATCGTCATCAAGCTGAACGTGTGCTGAACTCGGAGGTGCCGTACGTTCGGTTCTTGGATCGGTCGGATCATGAAGACGTATGACTACATCAACCGCGTTGTGCTAACGCTTCCACTTACGGTCTACGAGGGTACGTGGACAACACTCTCCCCTGTCGTTGCTATGACATCACCATGATCTTGCATGTACGTAGGAAATTTTTTGAAATTACTACGTTCCCCAACAGTGGCATCCGAGCCTAGGTTTTATGCGTTGATGTTATATGCACGAGCAGAACACAAGTGAGTTGTGGGCGATACAGGTCATACTGCTTACCAGCATGTCATACTTTGGTTCGGCGGCATTGTGAGATGAAGCGGCCCGGACGGACATTACGCGTACGCTTACGCGAGACTGGTTTCACCGTTACGAGCACTCGTGCTTAAAGGTGGCTGGCGGGTGTCTGTCTCTCTCACTTTAGCTGAATAGAGTGTGGCTACGGCCGGTCCTTGCGAAGGTTAAAACAGCACTAACTTGACGAACTATCATTGTGGTTTTGATGCGTAGGTAAGAACGGTTCTTGCTAAAGCCCGTAGCAGCCACGTAAAATTTGCAACAACAAAGTAGAGGACGTCTAACTTGTTTTTGCAGGGCATGTTGTGATGTGATATGGTCAAGACATGATGCTATATTTTATTGTATGAGATGATCATGTTTTGTAACCGAAGTTATCGGCAACTGGCAGGAGCCATATGGTTGTCGCTTTATTGTATGAAATGCAAACGCCCTATAATTTCTTTACATTATCACTAAGCGGTAGCGATAGTCGTAGAAGCAATAGATGGCGTAACGATAACGATGCTACGATGGAGATCAAGGTGTCACGCCGGTGACGATGGTGATCACGACGGTGCTTCGAAGATGGAGATCACAAGCACAAGATGACGATGGCCATATCATATCACTTATATTGATTGCATGTGATGTTTATCCTTTATGCATCTTATCTTGCTTTGATTGACGGTAGCATTTTAAGATGATCTCTCACTAATAATCAAGAAGTGTTCTCCCTGAGTATGCACCGTTGTGAAAGTTCTTCGTGCTGAGACACCACGTGATGATCAGGTGTGATAGGCTCTACGTTCAAATACAACGGGTGCAAAACAGTTGCGCACGCGGAATACTCAAGTCATACTTGACGAGCCTAGCATATACAGATATGGCCTCGGAACACGAAGACCGAAAGGTCGAGCGTGAATCATATAGTAGATATGATCAACATAGTGATGTTCACCATTGAAACTACTCCATCTCACGTGATGATCGGACATGGTTTAGTTGATTTGGATCACGTGATCACTTAGATGACTAGAGAGATGTTTGTCTAAGTGGGAGTTCTTAAGTAATATGATTAATTGAACTTAAATTTATCATGAACTTAGTACCTGATAGTATTTTGCTTGTCTATGTTTGTTTGTAGATAGATGGCTCGTGTTGTTGTTCCGTTGAATTTTAATGCGTTCCTTGAGAAAGCAAAGTTGAAAGATGATGGTAGCAATTACACGGACTGGGTCCGTAACCTGAGGATTATCCTCATTGCTGCACAGAAAAGTTACGTCCTGGAAGCACCACTGGGTGCCAAGCCTGCTGCTGATGCAACTGACGACGTTAAGAACGTCTGGCAGAGCAAAGCTGATGACTACTCGATAGTTCAGTGTGCCATGCTTTACGGCTTGGAACCGGGTCTTCAACGACATTTTGAACGTCATGGAGCATATGAGATGTTCCAGGAGTTGAAGTTAATATTTCAAGCAAATGCCCGGATTGAGAGATATGAAGTCTCCAATAAGTTCTAGAGCTGCAAGATGGAGGAGAATAGTTTTGTCAGTGAACACATACTCAAAATGTCTGGGTATAATAATCACTTGATTCAACTAGGAGTTAATCTTCCTGATGATAGTGTCATTGACAGAATTCTTCAATCACTGCCACCAAGATACAAGAGCTTCGTGATGAACTATAATATGCAAGGGATGAACAAGACTATTCCCGAGCTCTTCGCAATGCTAAAAGCTGCAGAGGTAGAAATCAAGAAGGAGCATCAAGTGTTGATGGTTAACAAGACCACCAGTTTCAAGAAAAAGGGCAAAGGGAAGAAGAAGGGGAACTTCAAAAAGAACGGCAAGAAAGTTGCTGCTCAAGAGAAGAAACCCAAGTCTGGACCTAAGCCTGAAACTGAGTGCTTCTACTGCAAGCAGACTGGACACTGGAAGCGGAACTGCCCAAGTATTTGGCGGATAAGAAGGATGGCAAAGTGAACAAAGGTATATGTGATATACATGTTATTGATGTGTACCTTACTAATGCTCGCAGTAGCACCTGGGTATTTGATAATGGTTCTATTGCTAATATTTGCAACTCGAAACAGGGACTACGGATTAAGCGAAGATTGGCTAAGGACGAGGTGACGATGCGCGTGGGAAATGGTTCCAAAGTCGATGTGATCGCGGTCGGCACGCTACCTCTACATCTACCATCAGGATTAGTTTTAGACCTTAATAATTGTTATTTGGTGCCAGCGTTGAGCATGAACATTATATTTGGATCTTGTTTGATGCGAGACGGTTATTCATTTAAATCAGAGAATAATGGTTGTTCTATTTATATGAGTAATATCTTTTATGGTCATGCACCCTTGAAGAGTGGTCTATTTTTATTGAATCTCGATAGTAGTGATACACATATTCATAGTGTTGAAACCAAAAGATGAAGAGTTGATAACGATAGTGCACCTTATTTATGGCACTGCCGTTTAGGTCATATCGGTGTAAAGCGCATGAAGAAACTCCATACTGATGGGCTTTTGGAATCACTTGATTATGAATCACTTGGTACTTGCGAACCGTGCCTTATGGGCAAGATGACTACGCCGTTCTCCGGAACTATGGACCGGGCAACTGATTTGTAGAAATCATACATACTGATGTTTGTGGTCCAATGAATGTTGAGGCTCGCGGCGGATATCGTTATTTTCTCACCTTCACAGATGACTTAAGCAGATATGGGTATATCTACTTGATGAAACACAAGCCTGAAACATTTGAAAAGTTCAAAGAATTTCAGAGTGAAGTGGAAAATCATCGTAACAAGAAAATAAAGTTTCTACGATCTGATCGTGGAGGAGAATATTTGAGTTACGAGTTTGGTCTACACTTGAAACAATGCGGAATAGTTTCGCAACTCACGCCACCCGTAACACCACAACGAAATGGTGTGTCCGAACGTCGTAATCGTACTTTACTAGATATGGCGCGATCTATGATGTCTCTTACTGATTTACCGCTATCATTTTGGGGTTATGCTTTAGAGACGGCCGCATTCACGTTAAATAGGGCACCATCAAAATCCGTTAAGACGACGCCTTATGAACTGTGGTTTGGCAAGAAACTAAAGTTGTCGTTTCTTAAAGTTTGGGGCTGTGATGCTTATGTGAAGAAACTTCAACCAGATAAGCTCGAACCCAAATCGGAGAAATGTGTCTTCATAGGATACCCAAAAGAGACTATTGGGTACACCTTCTATCACAGATCTAAGGGCAAGATTTTCGTTGCCAAAATCGGATCCTTTCTAGAGAAGGAGTTTCTCTCGAAAGAAGTGAGTGGGAGGAAAGTAGAACTTGATGAGATAATTGTATCTACTCCCTTATTGGAAAGTAGTTCATCACAAGAACCGGTTCCTGTGATAACTACACCAATTGGTGAGGAAGCTAATGATATTGATCATGAAACTTCAGATCAAGTTTCTACTGAACCTCGTAGGTCTACCAGAGTAAGATCCGCACCAGAGTGGTACGGTAATCCTATTCTGGAAGTCATGTTACTTGACCATGATGAACCTATGAACTATGAGGAAGCGATGATGAGCCCAGATTCCGCAAAATGGCTAGAGGCCATGAAATCGGAGATGGGATCCATGTATGAAAACAAAGTGTGGACTTTGGTTGACTTGCCCGATGATCGGCAGGCCATTGAGAATAAATCGATCTTTAAGAAGAAGACTGACGCTGATGGTAATGTAACTGTCTATAAAGCTCGACTTGTTACGAAAGGTTTTCGACAAGTTCAAGGGGTTGACTACGATGAGACTTTCTCACCTGTAGCGATGCTTAAGTCTGTCCGAATCATGTTAGCTATTGCTGCATTTCATGATTATAAAATTTGGCAAATGGATGTCAAAACTACATTCTTGAATGGATTTCTAGAAGAAGAGTTGTATATGATGCAACCAGAAGGTTTTGTAGATCCAAAAGGTGCTAACAAAGTGTGCAAGCTCCAGCGATCCATTTATGGACTGGTGCAAGCATCTCGGAGTTGGAATAAACGTTTTGATAGTGTGATCAAAGCATATGGTTTTATACAGACTTTTGGAGAAGCCTGTATTTACAAGAAAGTGAGTGGGAGCTCTGTAGCATTTCTGATATTATATGTAGATGACATATTATTAATTGGAAATGATATAGAATTTCTGGATCGCATAAAGGGATACTTGAATAAAAGTTTTTCAATGAAAGACCTTGGTGAAGCTGCTTACATATTGGGCATCAAGATCTATAGAGATAGATCAAGACGCTTAATAGGACTTTCACAAAGCACATACCTTGATAAAATTTTGAAAAGGTTCAAAATGGATCAGGCAAAGAAAGGGTTCTTGCCCGTGCTTCAAGGTGTGAAGTTGAGTCAAACTCAATGCCCGACCACAGCAGAAGATAGAGAGAAAATGAAAGATGTTCCCTATGCTTCAGCCATAGGATCTATCATGTATGCAATGCTGTGTACCAGACCTGACGTATGCTTAGCAATAAGCTTGGCAGGAAGGTACCAAAGTAATCCAGGAGTGGATCACTGAACAGCGGTCAAGAACATCCTGAAATACCTGAAAAGGACTAAGGACATGTTTCTCGTATATGGAGGTGACAAAGAGCTAGTCGTAAATGGTTACGTTGATGCAAGCTTTGACACTGATCCGTACGATTCTAAATCGCAAACCGGATACGTATTTTTATTAAACGGTGGAGCTGTAAGTAGGTGCAGTTCTAAACAAAGTGTCGTGGCGGGATCTACAAGTGAAGCGGAGTACATTGCTGCTTCAGAAGCAGCGAATGAAGGAGTCTGGATGAAGGAGTTCATTTTCGATCTAGGTGTCATACCTAGTGCATCGGGACCAATGAAGATCTTCTGTGAAAATACTGGTGCAATTGCCTTGGCAAAGGAATCCAGATTTCACAAGAGGACCAAGCACATCAAGAGACGCTTCAATTCCATCCGGGACCAAGTCCAATTGGGATACATAGAGATTTGCAAGATACATACGGATCTGAATGTTGCAGACCCGTTGACTAAGCCTCTCTCACGAGCAAAACATGATCAGCACCAAGACTCCATGGGTGTTAGAATCATTACTATGTAATCTAGATTATTGACTCTAGTGCAAGTGGGAGACTGAAGGAAATATGCCCTAGAGGCAATAATAAAGTTATTATTTATTTCCTCATATCATGATAAATGTTTATTATTCATGCTAGAATTGTATTAACCGGAAACATGATACATGTGTGAATACATAGACAAACATATAGTCACTAGTATGCCTCTACTTGACTAGCTCATTAATCAAAGATGGTTATGTTTCCTAACCATAGACATGTGTTGTCATTTGATTAATGGGATCACATCATTAGGAGAATGATGTGATTGACATGACCCATTCCGTTAGCCTAGCACTTGATCGTTTAGTATATTGCTATTGCTTTCCTCATGACTTATACATGTTCCTATAACTATGAGAATTATGCAACTCCCGTTTACCAGAGGAACACTTTGGGTACTACCAAACGTCACAACGTAACTGGGTGATTATAAAGGAGTACTACAGGTGTCTCCAAAGGTACATGTTGAGTTGGCGTATTTCGAGATTAGGTTTTGTCACTCCGATTGTCGGAGAGGTATCTCTGGGCCCTCTCGGTAATGCACATCACTATAAGCCTTGCAAGCAATGTGACCAATGAGTTGGTTACGGGCTGATGCATTACGTAACGAGTAAAGAGACTTGCCGGTAACGAGATTAAACTAGGTATTGGATACCGACGATCAAATCTCGGGCAAGTAACATACCAATGACAAAGGGAACAACGTATGTTGTTATGCGGTTTGACCGATAAAGATCTTCGTAGAATATGTAGGAACCAATATGGGCATCCAGGTTCCGCTATTGGTTATTGACCGAGAATAGTTCTAGTCATGTCTACATAGTTCTCGAACCCGTAGGGTCCGCACGCTTAACGTTACGATGACAGTTTTATTATGAGTTTATAAGTATTGATGTACCGAAGTTTTTTCGGAGTCCCGGATGTGATCACGGACATGACGAGGAGTCTCGGATTGGTCGAGACATAAAGATTGATATATTGGACGACTATATTCGGACACCGGAATTGTTCCGGGTGATTCCGGAGAAAACCGGAGTGCTAGGGGGGTTACCGGAACCCCCCGGGAGAGTAATCGGCCTTATGGGCCTTAGGGGAAAGGAGAGAGGGGCGGCCAGCATGGGCCGCGCGCCCCCTCCCCCCTCTGGTCCGAATTGGACTAGGAGGGG
>NC_057813.1:17055719-17078486 GCF_018294505.1 Triticum aestivum
AAGGAGGAGTGCTACTCCTACTAGGAGGAGGATTCCTCCTCCTTGGCGCGCCCCAAGGGGCCGGCCGGCCTCCCCCCTTGCTCCTTTATATACGGGGGCGGGGGGCACCCCAAAGACACACAAGTTGATCTACGGATCGTTCCTTAGCCGTGTGCGGTGCCCCCCTCCACCATATTCCACCTCGGTCGTATCATCGCGGAGTTTAGGCGAAGCCCTGCGCCGGTAGAACATCATCATTGTCACCACGCCGTTGTGCTGATGGAACTCATCTCTGTAGCTTTGCTGGATCGGAGCCCGAAGATCGTCATCGAGCTGAACGTGTGCTGAACTCGGAGGTGCCGTACGTTCGGTACTTGGATCGGTCGGATCGTGAAGACGTACGACTACATCAACCGCGTTGTGCTAACACTTCCGCTTACGGTCTATGAGGGTACATGGACAACACTCTCCCCTCTCGTTGCTATGTCATCACCATGATCTTGCGTGTACATAGGAATTTTTTTGAAATTACTACGTTCCCTAACACCTAGAACACACACCAACAATTGTTAGCCATGTGCAACGCCCCCCTCCACAGTGTACGCTTCCGCTCATATCCGCGTAGTGCTTAGGCGAAGCCCTACGCGGATCACTTCACCATCACCATCACCACACCGTCGTGCTAAAGGAACCCTCTTGACACTTTGCTGGATCAAGATTTCAAGGGATTTCATCGAGCTGAACGTGTGCAGAACTCGGAGGTGTCGTACATTCGGTACTTGATTAGGTCGGAACAAGAAGAAGTTCGACTACATCAACCGCATTGTCAAACGATTCGCTTTTGGTCTATGAGGGTACGTAGACACACTCTACCCCTCTCGTTTCTATGCATCTCCTAGATAGATCTTGCATGAGTGTAGGAAATTTTTTTAAATTGCATGTTAAGTTACCCAACATGTATTGTGTTAAAAAGTGTGCCATGTATTGAAACTAGTTCGGCATAATTTTCAAGTTCAGACACTAACATGAACATAGTGACAAGTTCTAGCACTATTGGTGTAAGTAAAGCAAGTTTAATAAGGTATAGTCAGCATGCTATAAGGATTAAGCTATCATATTTGTGTTGAGTTGGATGAGAGAGAAGAGGAGAGAGAATGGAAGTGGTGCATTAATTGTCTTAGAAACTAATGTATCCAATGCATGGGTGATTAGCTTTTGTAGCTAAGCTTGATTTATTTAATTCTTTACCAATAAAACTTCTCCATGCATTGCTCGGTAGGCATTTTGTATAGCTTCACGTGCTTAGAACCGTTTCCTCCTGGGGTCATCATAATGTTCTCTCTTCTCTGTAATTGCTTTGCCACATCATTTCTTTGCCCATGTGGCACCCTTAGCACCCGTACATGGTGAAGCACTGGGAGGGGCCTTAGAATAATAGCCGGCTGCAGCATGGACTCCAAAGTGGGCCATGCATTAATAAAGTAGTACTACTTAGCAACTAGCTATTGGAGCAAGTACAATAATGGGCTTATAGCCCGCTTACATGACACTTTTGCCTATGTGGAGGAGACATGGAAAAATGGTGGGAGTGGGCTCTCATGCAAGAGCCTAGCTATATGCATACCCCTAGGCAAATGCAATAAATATGAAGAAAGAGATAGAGAGAAGGCGAAAAAAGTAGTATGTTTATAGCCAACCTTAAAAAAAATTCGTGAATACGCAAAGCTTGCGTACCATTCATTGATAGAAGGAGGTAGAACGAGTACAGGTAGAGGTACATTACATAACACGAACGCAAGGAGGCATGTACATGGTGCCCGAAACAGAGAGAAATGGGATGGTCGGCGCAAGCAAAGGAAACTACACAGCTAAACCCACAAAACCGCGAATAAGAGAAGCAAATCTAACCAACAAGACATCCAACATCGCAAGGGAACACCATGAGCACATGATAGCGCATTCAAGAAGGAAAGTGACGGCACGGCAGCGCCGACATCCGGTCTGGAGAACCGGACCTAAGGTTTTCCCTAAGCTCGAAGAGGGGCACAGATGAAGGCCATGGCAGCGCCTCCAAGAAGAAAAACAACACCCGCGAGCGTAGCCGCTATCAGCACCAGCAAGCCAAGCAGAGATTTCTCCCTGGTCTGATATCACTAGTAGAAAACGGGCCATTTGTCCCGGTTCCGGAGGCCCATTAGCCCCGGTTCTGGAATCGAGACTAAAGGGTCGGGACTAAAGCTCCACGTGGCCGCTGTGGGGCACCCAGGAAGGAGGATCTTTAGTGCCGGTTGGTGATACGTCTCCAACGTATCTATAATTTTTGATTGTTCCATGCTATTATATTACCCTTTTTGGATGTTTATGGGCTTTATTTTACACATTTATATAATTTTTGGGACTAACCTATTAACCGGAGGCCCAGCCCATACTGTTGTTTTCTTGCCTGTTTCAGTATTTCGAAGAAAAGGAATATCAAACGGAGTCCAAACAGAATGAAACGGAAAAGTTATTTTTGGAACAGAACCAATCCCAGGAACTTGGAGTGCAAGCCAGTGGATCATCGAGGAGGCCACGAGATACCCTCTCATGGGCCCCTCGAGGCTCCCCCGACCGACTTCTTTCACCTATATAAGCCTACGTACCCTAAAAACATTGATAATCAAGATAGATCGGGAGTTCCGCCACCGCAAGCCTCTGTAGCCACCAAAAACCTCTCGGGAGCCCGTTCCGGCACCCTGCCGGAGGGGGGGTCCCTCACTGGTGGCCATCTTCATCATCCCGGTGCTCTCCATGACGAGGAGGGAGTAGTTCACCCTCGGGGCTGAGGGTATGTACCAGTAGCTATGTGTTTGATCTCTCTCTCTCTCTCTCTCTCTCTCTCTCTCTCTCTCTCGTGTTCTCTCTATGGCACGATCTTGATGTATCGCGAGCTTTGCTATTATAGTTGGATCTTATGATGTTTCTCCCCCTCTACTCTCTTGTGATGAATTGAGTTTCCCTCTTGAAGTTATCTTATCGGATTGAGTCTTTGATTTGAGAACACTTGATGTATGTCTTGCCATGTTTATCTGTGGTGACAATGGGATATCACGTGCCACTTGATGTATGTTTTGGTGACCAACTTGCGGGTTCCGCCCATGAACCTATGCATAGGGGTTGGCACACATTTCTTGACTCTCCGGTAGAAACTTTGGGGCACTCTTTGAAGTACTTTGTGTTGGTTGGATGAATCTGAGATTGTGTGATGCATATCATATAATCATGCCCACGGATACTTGAGGTGACAATGGAGTAGGTGACATTAGGGTTTCATATATTGTGTTAGCTAGCTAATAGAGAGAATTGACCTCTCTTATCTCTGTTTCTTGGTCGACGCTAGCTACTGTATGTGTAGAGAGAACTCAACACGCTAGCCAGTAACAAATGAAGGAACCATTAAGTACACAAGATTGTCATGAACATATAGAGAGAGAAGTGACCTCTCTTTCTCCGAGAGATTGGCCGAACAACAAGTTTTCGTATATCTATTTGATGCTACTAGCTACATATATACAATATCAGATCTCTTACAAACCCTAACATCTAAGGTCTATTCGAACTTCCACATGGTATTCTCCGGCTTTATTTATGACGTGGTCAAGAAAGAATCCCGCCAATTCCTCTTGAATAGCTCGTATGCGATCATGTGGTAGGAGTTCATCCCACATCTGCCACATCTAATATAAAGAAGTGGGTCAATACATATATATGAATGAAACTCAACACAAATGATGGTAATAAAATAAAATTGTGAATTCTTTTGTTTACGTACATCATATTGTTTTTCAAAGTAGCACCTCTTAGAGGTCGTTGAGTTGTAGATGAACTCGCAAACGTAGTATCCACAAAAATCATTCCCGGCTTCCTGCCACAAGCACTTTATGAGAAAATAGAGTTCAATCAAATTGATAATTAAGCATGCTAAATGGTACTGATGAAACTAGCTAGAATCAATTGGAGATGCGCAGAACTAGCTAGTAGAACTTACTTTCGGCTGTTTAAATCGTAGCTCCGTCGGCAGTCCCAGCGTAATTACGGTGAACCCTTTCCAAGCCTTGCCAGACAAAGAGAATAATTACTTTATAACAGGAAATGAACAAAGTTTTTGATATGGTGCGATAATGATCGATTGAACTTACTTCTGTAGCATATCACTCATGTTCGCATACTCCTGGGGATCTTTTCGTCTCAAGTCTAAGACAGTTACTATTCCAGCTTCAAGCTTAACCTCTAGCAAAATAAAGTGGAATCTGCGCACGCATGCATAACTCATCAATTACATTACTATAATTAACCTCGAGTAAGGGAAACCGAATATGCACAAGACAGTAACACTCACTTGAAGTTGTAAGGAAAGAGTATTTTATTTTTGTTTTGATTTTTAAGCAACGATTGTAGCAAGTTGTCCTTGGTTTTTGTGACATTATGTTTGACTGTCCATTCATGTATGATGTTTGGGTTAATGAACCCAATGTCATAGATATCTGCTTTTCTGCATTCGATGATCTTCAACCTGCATAATATAGTGAGGATAATTATATATACATGCAATGAAAGAGCTGAGATATATATAGAGACTTAATTACAGAAGTAGTACTTACACATAGTAGCAAGTCACGAGTGTTTTGTCAAGGGCCATTTGATTGTATAACTGTAATAACTCGTCAAATTCAACAGACAATAGATCCATTCCAATGAGGTCGTGCTCCTCTTTAACTCTCAGCATCACAGTATCCTTCCCAGACTGGCTGCATCTTTCCATATACCATTCATGCAATCTTCGCATCATCATTGTTAGAGGCCGATGATCTGGTTTGACGAGAGGCTTTCCATACTCGTATTTGAAGCCGTCCACCTGCATTTTTCAAACTCTATATCATCGGTCAGGTAATCAGCAGGATTGGTACCGGGCACCATCCCCGAATGATTAGCGACGATATCGCTAGACACCTTGAGTGGGGGGCACGTTTGCTTCGCCTGTTCGCCGGGCTGGGGAATCTTTTTCCCACTTCTTCGTTCTGCTAACCTTGCATCACTGCAAGTACTTCTCGACCACTCCGCTTCAATATATGCCTTTTTAATAGTGCGCACATAGTTAGAATCCGGCAGAGGCAGTGGTGGTCGCTTCAGGGCATCGATAGTCCGCTTCACTTTCACCGGATCTATAGTTTCCTTCGGAGGTGGAGGTTTCCGTGCAAAAAATGTCCCTCACTTGGGCACGACTGATGTCCACATTTTCCTTGTCGGTCCTCTCATATGGTAACTTTTCTGGAGCCTTAAGAGATGGGTCGTGTTTGAATTGCTTCCCTCCTCTGCTTGTACTGCTAGCCACCAGAGCGGTGGCCTCTCTCTTCCACCATTGCTGACGCGGTGGAGTCCCCTGACACGCCGGAGGAGGCGGAGTGCTCTAACATTCCAGAGGAGGCGGAGGAGGAGCCGTAGTGCCCTCACGCACCGGAGGAGGCGGAGGAGGAGCCGTAGTGCCCTCATGTGACGGAGGATGCGGAGTGCTCGTCGGAGGAGGCGAAGAAGGAGCCGGAGTGCCGTCACACGCCGGAGGAGGCGGAGTGCCCTGACCGAAGGAAATATGCCCTAGAGGCAATAATAAAGTTATTATTTATTTCCTCATATCATGATAAATGTTTATTATTCATTCTAGAATTGTATTAACCGGAAACATAATACATGTGTGAATACATAGACAAACATAGTTTCACTGGTATGCCTCTACTTGACTAGCTCGTTGATCAAAGATGGTTGTGTTTCCTAGCCATGGACATGAGTTCTCATTTGATTAACGGGATCACATCATTAGGAGAATGATGTGATTGACTTGACCCATTCCGTTAGCTTAGCACTTGATCATTTAGTATGTTGCTATTGCTTTCTTCATGACTTATACATGTTCCTGTGACTATGAGATTATGCAACTCCCATTTACCTGAGGAACACTTTGTGTGTTACCAAACGTCACAATGTAACTAGGTGATTATAAAGGATCTCTACAGGTGTCTCCTAAGGTACATGTTGAGTTGGCGTATTTAGAGATTAGGATTTGTCACTCCGATTGTCGGAGAGGTATCTCTGGGCCCTCTTGATAATGCACATCACTATAAGCCTTGCAAGCAATGTAGCTAATGAGTTAGTTGCGGGATGATGCATTACATAACAAGTAAAGAGACTTGCCTGTCACGAGATTGAACTAGGTATTGAGATACCGAACATTGAATCTCGGGCAAGTAACATACCGATGACAAAGGGAACAACATATGTTGTTATGCGGTTTGACCGATAAAGATCTTCGTAGAATATGTAGGAGCCAATATGAGCATCCAGGTTCCGCTATTGGTTATTGACCGGAGACGTGTCTCAGTCATGTCTACATAGTTCTCGAACCCGTAGGGTCCGCACGCTTAAAGTTCGGTGACGATCGGTATTATGAGTGAGGGAGTCCCGAACTAGGGGGTGTCCGGATAGCCGAACTATCATCTTCGGTCGGACTCCTGGACCATGAAGATACAAGATTGAAGACTTCATTCCGTGTCCGAATGGGACTTTCCTTGGCATGGAAGGCAAGCTTGGCGATACGGATATGTAGATCTCCTACCATTGTAACCGACTCTGTGTAACCCTAACCCTCTTCGGTGCCTATATAAACCGGAGGGTTTTAGTCCGTAGGACGAACAACAATCATACCATAGGCTAGCTTATAGGGTTTAGCCTCTCTGATCTCGTGGTAGATCTACTCTTGTACTACCCATATCATCAATATCAATCAAGCAGGAGTAGGGTTTTACCTCCATCGAGAGGGCCCGAACCTGGGTAAAAACATCGTGTCCCTTCTCTCCTGTTACCATCCGCCTAGACGCACAGTTCGGGACCCCCTACCCGAGATCCGTCGGTTTTGACACCGACATTGGTGCTTTCATTGAGAGTCCTCTGTGTCATCATCTTTAGGCCTGATGGCTCCTCCGATCATCAACAACGATGCGGTCCAGGGTGAGACTTTTCTCCCCCGACAGATCTTCATATTCGGCGGCTTTGCACTGCGGGCCAATTCGCTTGGCCATCTGGAGCAGATTGAAAGCTACGCCCCTGGCCATCAGGTCAGATTTGGAAGTTTGAACTATACGGCTAACGTCCGCGGAGACTAGATCTTCGATGGGTTCGAGCCACAGCCAAGCGCGCCGCACTGTCACAATGGGCATGATCTAGCTCTGCTGCCGGACAGTGCCCTGGAGGCCGCACAAGTGTCCGCTCCGACCCTTAGCTCGGAGCCGACTGCCCCGATCGAGGATGGGTGGCTGGACACCGCCTCGGGGGCTGCTACCTCTACGGCAATTGAGCCGAACACCAACCCAGTCCTTTGCGAAGCTCATGACTCCAAGGTGCCGGACTCCTCTCCGGACTCCGAACCTTCCGCGCCCCTGCCAATCGAACCCGGTTGGGCGCCGATCATGGAGTTCACTGCCGCGGACGTCTTTCAGCACTCGCCTTTTGGTGATATCCTGAATTTACTAAAGTCTCTCCCTCTATCAGGAGAGCCCTGGCCGGACTATGGTCAGCAAGGTTGGGATGCGGACGACGAAGAAATTCGAACCCCACCCACCACCCACCTCGTAGCCACTGTCGAAAGTTTAAACGACGTGCTCGACTTCGACTCCGAAGACATCGACGGTATGGACGATGATGTAGGAGACAAACATGAACCAGCACCTATAGGGCACTGGACAGCCACCTCATCTCACGATGTATACATGGTGGACACACCTAAAGGAAGCGATGATGAGGAACAACGGGACGTCGCGAGGGATCATTCCCTTGAAAAGCAGTCAAAACGACGACGTAAGCGCCGCTCAAAGTCCCGCCTTGACAAAGACAGCAGCCATACAGACCCAGCCATAGAGCAGGGCAAACCGGTGGACGACGAACATTCTATCGAGAAACCGTCCGAACAGGACAATCTGGATAAACAACCCGTCCCCGGCGAAGATAACAGTCCGGGCAATCTCACGCCGGACAAGTTACTGGAGCAGAAGAACCTCCACAAAAGGCTCGTTGCCACTGCACGTAGCCTGAAAAAGCAGAAGCGGAAGCTCAAAACATTGGAAGGTGCGCTCAGAATCAAATGGAGCAAAGTACTCAACACCGCAGACAAATACGGTGATAGTCGCCGAACAAAGAGCTACCCGAAGCGAAAACTACTGCCAGAATTCGATGAGGAGGCCGTAGAGCCCCCACAATCAAAGAACAAGGAGACCACTCGGTCGGATAGACGACCCCATGGCAAACATAGAGCGGCAAACGGCGCCGCACACAAGCCGGCCCGCGATCCCCACACGGATTCGCATCAAAAAGATGGCCCAGTTAGATCTATCTGCGGGCCAAGAAAGCAAGCTCTAGTAAGCAATGCAACACATCAAGTATCCGAATATTACGGCACACCTAAATATAGGGGTGCCGCACACCCCCTATGTTTTACCGATGAGGTTCTGGATTATGAATTTCCAGCGGGATTCAAGCCCGTAAACATAGAGGCATACGACGGAACAACAGACCCTGGAGTCTGGATTGAGGACTACATCCTCCACATACACATGGCTAGAGGAGATGACCTCCACGCCATAAAATACTTACTCGTCAAGCTCAAAGGGCCAGCCAGGCATTGGCTCAAAAGCCTCCCCGAAAACACCATTGGAAGTTGGGAAGAGCTTGAGGATGCTTTTCGGGCAAATTTTCAAGGGACCTATGTCTGACCTCCGGATGCAGACGATTTAAGTCGCATAACTCAACAACCCGGAGAGTCAGCCCGAAAATTCTAGAACAGATTGCTTACTAAAAAGAACCAAATAGTCGACTGTCCGGACGCCGAAGCTTTAGCAGCTTTCAAACACAACGTCCGAGAAGAATGGCTCGCCAGACACCTCGGCCAAGAAAAGCCAAGAACAATGGCCGCATTAACAAGCCTCATGACCCGCTTTTGCGCGGGAGAGGATAGCTGGCTGGCAAGATGCAGTACCAGCGACCCAAGTACATCCGAAGTCAGGGATGGAAACGGGAAACCACGACAAAGCAAGGACCAGCGCCGGACTAAGGGAAACAGCCCGAAGAGCACGACAGTCAACGCCGGATTCAAAAGCTCACAACAAAATCATAAAAAACTGCCCCTTAAGGATAACAGGGATGAGCTATCTAACTTAAACAAAATCTTGGACAAGATATGCCAGATCCATAGTACTCCCGGGAAGCCTGCAAACCATACCCACAGAGATTGTTGGGTCTTCAAGCTGTCCGGCAAACTCAATGCCGAACACAAGGGGCTCGACACACCAAGCGAGGACGATGACGAACCCCACAAGCAGAGCACCGGAAAACAAAAGAATTTCCCACAAGAAGTCAAAACAGTAAACTCACTTTACGTGAGAAAAGGGAAAAATAGAATGGCGCCCATAGATATACGCACCATACGGCCTATCCCAGAGGAGTCCCGCCACTAGTTGTTAAAACCAATCACCTTCGACCATCAGGATTACTCTAGAAGTATCCGGAATGCAGGATGGACTGCCTTGATATTAGATCCGATAATCGATGGACTCCAATTTACACAAGTCCTAATGGACGGCGGCAGTGAACTAAACCTGCTATATCAGGACACAATCCGCAAAATGGGGATAGACCCAACCAAAATTCTCCATAGCAACACTTCCTTTCAAGGGGTAATGCCAGGTCGATATGCCCATTGTACGGGCTCTCTCTTGCTAGAAGTTGTGTTCGGCTCACCCGACAACTTCCGCCGCGAAAAGTTAACCTTCCACCTCGCCCCATTTACAAGTAGCTATCAAGCACTACTGGGGCGCGAAGCTTTCACCCGCTTTAATGCAATACCGCATTATGCATCCCTCACACTTAAAATGCCCGGTCCACAAGGCATCATCTCCTTAAAGGGAAATATCGAGTGTTCCTCGAGCGCGGAAGATTGTGCGACTGCCTCGACAGCCACACACTAAACCGGCTTCACTAATCCAAGCACCTAAACAGGTCGTTCAGACCACGGACACGGTTAGACGAGTCCGGTGTAAATATACAGGGGCTTACCAGCCGCACACCCCCGCACAAGGGGCTCCGCGCATATACAACAAGAGACAATAAAGCTCAATTTTATTCATTTTTTGGAACGTACTTTGTTTATTTAATATAACGTACATTTTTGCACGATCTTTTTCAACTAAGTTCCTCTCTTTTACAGATGAACACCGTGCGACACCCATCCAGGATACGGCACAACGGAGACACAGGTGCAGACGTGAAGTAGGGACCCGTTGGAAGGATTCTTTTCAGATTAAGACCCTGCGTAAACCTTTTTTACTGTCTCTTGTTGATACACATCCCCCGGTTTCTTGCTATAACCAAGGAGGAGGCTGGCGTTTTGGCATGGGCCACGTCAGAATTCTGCGCATACCTGGACACCAGGGGCTTATTACCAAGGGCGTTGTTCGGCCCGTTTTCATAAAGACCGAATACCTTAGGGAGTGTTCGGCATCTCGAGTTAGGCCTTATATGCATCAGCTCCGAATCATGTCTTTGGTCAAAATGTTGGGTTTGCCCGGCTCCTGTGTTTTGCTGCCTTACGTTCCGCTCTATCGGCTAACGCGGCACCAGGAGAACTACTGCGATTGTGCCCTGGTTCATCCAGGCGAGCACCTCAGTAGAGAAAGCCGAAAACTGACTGTCATGATATAGCGTGAGACTGGTCAACCACTCGATGACCCGCCGGAATCTATAGGATTCCTCCGCATAGACGAAGGACCGTTTCCCGGTCAGGCACATACGCGCCCCAAATTCGGGTGAGCGCGGTGCCCCTAGGGGCTATATAGTAGCCCCACTATCAAACACCTATGGCTAAGTGAAAGTGATAAAGCATTATAGTCCGGTTGCCTATTTTTCTACGCTACCACCTCCTTTATAGGACCAAGACGTTGGATCAAGTGTGAAAATGCGCCTTTTGCAAACACCCCCGCATTATATGCGTGGGGGCTGAAGCCGAAGACTGCCATCTTTCAGGTTATATACACATATACATTAACGGCCGCACAGGAGGTATGTTAATTCTTGAAGGCACAAGTATAAAAAGCTTTTATATTTCATCGAAACATTGTTTCACAATAATACATGTTATTAGAACATAATATCCTTCGAGCACTACGTCTCTATTAAACGAGCACCCTGCAGAACTTCCTGTAAATATTGCTCGACAGGTACTCGGCTTCCGTTCGAATCTGGGGATGCAACATCGGTGGCCTTCATCTCTGCCCAGTATGTCTTGACACGGGCAAGAGCCATCCGCGCACCCTCTATGCATGCCGACCTCCTCATTGCATTGATATGCGGCACCGCACCAAGGAACTGCTGCACCAAGCCAAAATAACTCTTCGGCTCGGGCCTCTTCGGCCACAAAAGACTCATGACATCCTTCATGGCAAGTCCGGATAACCTATTCAGCTCCGCCCATTCGGCCAAGCGATCGGTTAATGGAAGTGCGCGCTCTAGATTATGGAACTGCGACCAAAAAACCTTTTCCATTTCGTGATCCTTTTGATCTCGGAAGTGTTCGGCCGCGTCCGCGGCACTTGCCGCCAAGTCCAGATAAGCATCCTCCACATTCCACAGCCGGTCCAATCGAGCATATTTAGGATCTATGAATTTCCGCCGCAGCAGAAAGGGCTTTCCAGCCGTGATATCTCCGGCCTGACGCAGCTCCTCCTTCATAGCTCTCATCGCAGAGCGAGCATCCTTGGCGTCGGTAGTGGCCTTCTTCAGGTCCTCTTGTACCGATCGATCTTCTTTTTCAAGAAGCTTGCAGCAGTCGGCAGCATTCTTCAACTCCACGGCCATCTTAGCCATTTCCTTCTTGCTTCGGCAGTGAGCAGCCTGTTCGGCTTTTAGCTCTTCGGCCGCCTTTAAGGCAGCCGTGTCACTCTTTTTGGCCTGCTCCTTGGCTCGGGCGAGCTCCGCCCGAAGGTTCTCCATGGCAGCGGCACCATCTGCATCGAGCATGCATGTTGTAAGGCACGGGCATCAAGCTCCCTTACCAGGTGTCCGCGGAGAAATCACATACCTTGTGACTCGTCCAGCCGCTTATTGACAAGCGCGATGTCGGCATCCGCCACGTCAAGTTGCCGCATTAGTTCGGCAAATCCATCAGTCCGGCTAGCCACCGGACACTTCGCGACCTACATAGGAAGGGCGACATATTATACCTGGGATTATGATCCTCGGCGCGCTGTCATTTTTGACAACACACCGTGTCTCAGGGGCTACTATCTCCACAGGGCGCATTTTATATGCGGAACTATCAAAAGGTACATCATTTTGCGTACCTCAAAACCTGTCAGTAAACTTCTGACAGCTTCGTGCAATCCGCTCTCAGCGGATGAAATCCTTTCAATCACCGTACCCATTAACGCACAGTGATGTTCTGAGATAGATGCTCGCCCGAGCAGATCCTTCAGCTCCTCCGACCATACACCAGGTGGTGCCGGACTCGTCTGATGGCCTTTTTCAAAGGCCGGACGCGGAGGGCTTTGAGGGGAAACATGACTACCTTCCGGCCCCACCAGACTCGGAGAAACCCTCCGCGACGACACCTCAGGGTCGCCCGCCTCGCACGACGGTACGGCAAGGGGAGGCCTTTCGCTCTCTATCATCTCCGGACGAAGATCCACCGAAGATGAGCTCTGCTGAGAAGGGCTGAGATCCGAGCTACAACGTAAAACTTCGGTTATCTTCATCAGAAATAGGGCAGGGATATCCTTTACTTTAATAAAAACTCCCCTTTTTACTTACGGCTCGGTGGAGGGCTGATCCCCTTGGGGGCATAATGCGGCCGAGGCACCTCTCGACGCAGGACCCTCTGACGAAGATTTCTTCCCCCGCTTTGAGATCATGGTCTCCGGGTCTTCAGAGGCGGTCCTCTTCTTCCCTTGGATGGAGGGATTCTCGATCCCTCCTTTCCTGGTAGCCTCCTTCATGGAGGCGGTGGCTTCCTTGTTCCCCCCTTCACCTTCTTCCGAAGGCGCAACCTCCAGCATCCTGCTTAACACGGGATCCGGCGTGGTCTCAGGGAGGGGGGCCGGACACCTGATTAACTTTGCTTTCTCTATCCACTCTTGTTCAAGGGACAGCTCTTTTGAGGGCAAATTCATGATAAATATGGGATAGCGTGTCCGGGTATAGGGCTACTTACTTGAGCGTCCGGGCGATTGTAGCTCAGACCTGCGTCCTCCGTCAAGTCCGGGCACCTCGCTTGTGATCCGAAGAAAAGCTTATACATCTCCACGGGTGTTGCACCCATAAAATATTGGAGAGCTCGTGGTCCCTCCGGGTTAAATTCCCACAGGCGGAGGGGGCGACGTCTGCAGGGCAGGATGCGACGAATCAGCATGACCTGCGCTACTACGACCAGAGTGATCTCTCTCTAGGAGATCTTGAATGCGGCCCTGCAGCAAGGGCACATCCTTGGACGGCCCCCAGTCAAGTCCTTTATTGACCCATGACGCCAGCCGCGGTGGAGGACCCGAGCGAAAGGCAGGTGGCGCCACCCATTTGGTGCCCCTGGGAGCTGTGATATAAAACCACTCCTGTTGCCATAAGCTGAGCTCCTCTTGAAAAGAGCCCTCAGGCCACGGAGCATCATCATTCTTGCTTATAACAGCCCCTCCACACTCTACCTGTTGCCCCTTGATCATCTTTGGCTCCACTTTGAAGGTCTTGAGCCACAATCCAAAGTGAGGGGTAATACGGAGGAAGGCTTCGCACACGACAATGAACGATGAGATGTGGAGGATGGACTCCGGATCCAAGTCGTGAAATTCCAACCCATAGTAAAACATGAGCCCCCTCACGAAGGGGTCCGTCGGGAAACTTAGCCCCCGAAGGAAGTGAGACGCGAACACCACTCTTTCACCAGGCTTGGGAGTGGGAATAACCTGCCCTTGGGCAGGCAGCCTATGCGAAATTTTGCCGGTTAGATACCTGGCATCTCTTAGCTTTAGCACGTCTTCTTCCGTAACAGAGGAAGGCATCCACCGGCCTTGCAGGTCGGAGCCGGACATCATCGAAGGTCCGAAGCGCCTGTATCTGGAGCTTTGGGTGTTGGAACTCGAGGCGAGGGGCGGATTCGATTGAGATTGAAAGAAAGGAGCGGAGCCTTGGTCTCTTTATAAAGAGGTTGAATACCAAGAGCCTCCCCGCGACCTTTCGGGGCTTGCCTTCGATAGAGGAGACGCGCCAACGGGCACGACTGGGTTACCCACGCCCGTATTAATGAGAATCCCGAAATAAGGGGACACGATCTCTGCTTTGACAAGACGTGCCAAGGAAACCGCCTCGCTGAACGCGCTGAGGTGGGACAGTAAAAACGATTCGAATAAAGGCTTGGCCGTGGTGTGATGTCACGCCACGGAATACGTCAGCAGATTGAATTTGTGTAAATATTATTCTCTCTATGGTGGTATGTGGAACTTATTTTGCAGAGCCGGACACTATCCTGGTGTTCAAAATCTTCTATGAAGTATTCGGAGGAGGAACCCGCCTTGCAATGCCGAAGACAATATGCACGCCGGACTCGTCGTCATTGAAGCCTGGTTCAGGGGCTACTGAGGGAGTTCCGGACTAGGGGGTGTCCGGATAGCCGAACTATCATCTTCGGCCGGACTCCTGGACTATGAAGATACAAGATTGAAGACTTCGTCCCGTGTCCGGATGGGACTTTCCTTGGCGTGGAAGGCAAGCTTGGCGATACGGATATGTAGATCTCCTACCATTGTAACCGACTCTGTGTAACCCTAACCCTCTTCGGTGCCTATATAAACCGGAGGGTTTTAGTCCGTAGGACGAACAACAATCATACCATAGGCTGGCTTCCAGGGTTTAGCCTCTCTGATCTCGTGGTAGATCTACTCTTGTACTACCCATATCATCAATATCAATCAAGCAGGAGTAGGGTTTACCTCCATCGAGAGGGCCCGAACCTGCGTAAAAACATTGTGTCCCTTGTCTCCTGTTACCATCCGCCTAGACGCACAGTTCGGGACCCCCTACCCGAGATCCGCCAGTTTTGACACCGACAATGAGTTTTAGTGCTTGGATGTACCAAAGGTAGTTTGGAGTCCCGGATATGATCACGGACATGACGAGGAGTCTCGAAATGGTTGAGAAGTAAAGATCGATATATCAGATGACTATGTTCGGACACCGGAAGTGTTTCAGGAGGTTTCGGACATATATCGGAGTACGGCGGGGTTACCGGAACCCCCCGGGGGGTTTAGTGGGCCTAATGGGCCCTAGTGGAGAAGAGGAGGGGCGGCCATGGCAGGCCACGCGCCCCCTCCCCCTCTAGTCCGAATAGGACAAGGAGGGGGCGGCGCCCCCCCCCCTTTTCCTTCCTCTCCTCTCTCCCTTCCTTATCCCCTCCTACTCCAACTAGGAAAAGAGGGAGTCCTATTCCCGGTAGAAGTAGGACTCCTCCCTGGCGTGCCTCCTCCTGGTCGGCTGCCCCCTCCCCCTTGATCCTTTATATACGGGGGCAGGGGGGCACCTCTAGACACAACAATTGATCTCTTGATCTCTTAGCCATGTGCGGTGCCCCCCTCCACCATATTCCACCTCGGTAATATCGTAGCGGTGCTTAGGCGAAGCCCTGCGTCAGTAGCATCATCGACACCGTCATCACGCTATCATGATGACGAAACTCTCCCGCAAAGCTCTGCTAGATCGGAGTTCGTGGAACATCATCGAGCTGAACGTGTGCTGAACTCGGAGGTGTCGTATGTTCGGTACTTGATCGGTCGGATCGTGAAGACGTACGACTACATCAACCGTGTTGTGCTAACGCTTCCGCTTTCGGTCTACGAGGGTAGGTGGACAACACTCTCCCTTCTCGTTGCTATGCATCACCATGATCTTGCGTGTGCGTAGGAAATTTTTTGAAATTACTACGTTTCCCCAACAGTGGTATCAGAGCCTGGTTTTATGCATAGATGTTATATGCACGAGTAGAACACAAGTGGGTTGTGGGTGATACAAGTCATATTGCTTACAGCATGTCATACTTTGGTTCGGCGGTATTGTTGGATGAAGCGGCCCGGGCCGACATTACGTGTACGCTTACGCGAGACTAGTTCTACCGACGTGCTTTGCACATAGGTGGCTGGCGGGTGTCAGTTTCTCCAACTTTATTTGAACCGAGTATGGCTACGCCCGTTCCTTGAGAAGGTTAAAACAGCACTAACTTGACGAACTATCGTTGTGGTTTTGATGCGTAGGTAAGAACGGTTCTTGCTCAGCCCGTAGCAGCCACGTAAAACTTGCAACAACAAAGTAGAGGACGTCTAACTTGTTTTTGCAGGGCATGTTGTGATGTGATATGGTCAAGACGTGATGCTATATTTTATTGTATGAGGTGATCATGTTTTGTAACCAAGTTATCGGCAACTGGCAGGAGCCATATGGTTGTCGCTTTATTGTATGCAATGCAATCGCCCTGTAATTGCTTTACTTTATCACTAAGTGGTAGCGATTGTCGTAGAAGCAATAGGTGGCGAAACGACAATGATGCTATGATGGCGATCAAGGTGTCGCGCCGGTGACGACGGTGATCATGACGGTGCTTCGGAGATGGAGATCACAAGCACAAGATGATGATGGCCATATCATATCACTTATATTGATTGCATGTGATCTTTATCCTTTATGCATCTTATTTTGCTTTGATTGACGGTAGCACTATAAGATGATCTCTCACTAAATTTCAAGGTATAAGTGTTCTCCCTGAGTATGCACCGTTGCGAAAGTTCTTCGTGCTGAGACACCACGTGATGATCGGGTGTGATAGGCTCTACATTCAAATGTAACGGGTACAAAACAGTTGCACACGCGGAATACTCAGGTTAAACTTGACGAGCCTAGCATATACAGATATGGCCTTGGAACACTGAGACCGAAAGGTCGAGCGTGAATCATATAGTAGATATGATCAACATAGCGATGTTCACCATTGAAAACTACTCCATCTCACATGATGATCAGACATGGTTTAGTTGATTTGGATCACGTGATCACTTAGATGATTAGAGGGATGTCTATCTAAGTGGGAGTTCTTAAGTAATATGATTAATTGAGCTTTAATTTATCATGAACTTAGTACCTGATAGTATTTTTTGCTTGTCTATGTTATTGTAGATAGATGGCTCGTGTTGTTGTTCCGTTGAATTTTAATGCGTTCCTTGAGAAAGCTAAGTTGAAAGATGATGCTAGCAATTACACGGACTGGGTCCGTAACTTGAGGATTATCCTCATTGCTGCACAGAAGAATTACGTCCTAGAAGCACCGCTGGGTGCCAGGCCTGCTACAGATGCAACTGACGACGTTAAGAACATCTGGCAGAGCAAAGCTGATGACTACTCGATAGTTCAGTGTGCCATGCTTTACGGCTTAGAACCGGGACTTCAACGACGTTTTGAACGTCATGGAGCATATGAGATGTTCCAGGAGTTGAAGTTAATACTTCAAGCAAATGCCCGGATTGAGAGATATGAAGTCTCCAATAAGTTCTATAGCTGCAAGATGGAAGAGAATAGTTCTGTCAGTGAACATATACTCAAAATGTCTGGGTATAATAATCACTTGATTCAGCTGGGAGTTAATCTTCCTGGTGATAGTGTCATTGACAAAGTTCTTCAATCACTGCCGCCAAGCTATAAAGGCTTCATGATGAACTATAATATGCAAGGGATGAATAAGACAATTCCCGAGCTCTTCGCAATGCTAAAGGCTGCGGAGGTAGAAATCCAAAAGGAGTATCAAGTGTTGATGGTCAACAAGACCACTAGTTTCAAGAAAAAGGGCAAAAGAAAGAAGGGGAACTTCAAGAAGAACAGCAAGAAACTTGCTGCTCAGGAGAAGAAACCCAAGTCTGGACCTAAGCCCGAAATTGAGTGCTTCTACTGCAAAGGGACTGGTCACTGGAAGAGGAACTGCCCAAGTATTTGGTAGATAAGAAGGATGGCAAAGTGAAAGGTATATTTGATATACATGTTATTGATGTGTTACTTACTAATGCTCGTAGTAGCGCCTGGGTATTTGATATTGTTTCTGTTGCTCATATTTGCAACTCAAAATAGGGGCTACGGATTAAACGAAGATTGGCTAAGGATGAGGTGACGATGCGCGTCGAAAATGGTTCCAAGGTCGATGTGATCGCCTTCGGCACGCTACCTATACATGTACCTTCGGGATTAGTTTTAGACCTGAATAACTGTTATTTGGTGCCAGCGTTGAGCATGACCATTATATCTAGATCTTGTTTGATGCGAGACGGCTATTCATTTAAATCAGAGAATAATGGTTGTTCTATTTATATGAGTAAAATCTTTTATGGTCATGCACCCTTGCTGAGTGGTCTATTTTTGTTGAATCCCGATCGTCGTGATACACATGTTCATAATATTGAAGCCAAAAGATACAAAGTTGATAATGATAGTGCAACGTATTTGTGGCACTGCCGTTTAGGTCATATCGGTGTAAAGCACATGAAGAAACTCCATGCTGATGGGCTTTTGGAATCACTTGATTACGAATCACTTGATGCTTGCGAACCATGCCTCATGGGCAAGATGACTAAAACTCTGTTCTCTGGAACAATGGAACGAGCTACTAACTTATTGGAAATAATACATACCGATGTATGCGGTCCAATGAGTGTTGAGGCTCGTGGCGGGTGAGGGAGTCCTGGATTAGGGGGTCCTCGGAAAACCGGACTATGTACTTGTGCTGGACTGTTGGACTATGAAGATACAAGATTGAAGACTTCGTCCCGTGTCCGGGTGGGACTCTCCTTTGCGTGGAAGGAAGGCTTGGCAATTCGGATATGTAGATCTCCTTCTCTGTAACCGACTCTGTGTAACCCTAGCCCCCTCTGGTGTCTATATAAACTGGAGGGTTTAGTCCGTAGGACAACAACAATCACAATCTTAGGCTAGCTTCTAGGCTTTAGCCTCTACTATCTCGTGGTAGATCAACTCTTGTAATATTCATATGATCAAGATCAATCAAGCAGGAAGTAGGGTATTACCTCCATTGAGAGGGCCCGAACCTGGGTAAACATTGTGTCCCCCGCCTCCTGTTACCATTAGCCTTAGATGCACAGTTCGGGACCCCCTACCTGAGATCCACCGGTTTTGACACCGACAGCGGGTATCATTATTTTCTTACCTTCACATATGATTTGAGCAGATATGGTTATATCTACTGAATGAAGCATAAGTCTGAAACATTTGAAAAGTTCAAGAATTTCAAAGTGAAGTGGAAAATCATCATAACAAGAAAATAAAGTTTCTATGATATGATCGTGGAGGAGAATATTTGAGTTACGAGTTTGGTCTTCATTTGAAAAAATGTGGAATAGTTTCGCAACTCACGCCACCTGGAACACCACAGCGTAATGGTGTGTCCGAACATCGTAACAGTACTTTATTGGATATGGTGTGATCTATGATTTCTCTTATTGATTTACTGCTATCGTTTTGGGGTTATCCTTTAGCGACGGCTGTATTCACTTTAAATAGGGCACCATCAAAATCTGTTGAGATGACGCCTATGAGCTATGGTTTGGCAAGAAACCAAAATTGTCATTTCTTAAAGTTTGGGGCTGCGATGCTTATGTGAAAAGGCTTCAACCTGATAAGCTCAAACCCAAATCGTAGAAGTGCATCTTCATAGGATACCCAAAGGAAACTATTGGGTACACCTTCTATCACAGATCCGAAGGCAAGATATTCATTGCTAAAAATGGATCCTTTCTAGAGAAGGAGTTTCTCTCGAAAGAAGTGAGTGGGAGGAAAGTAGAGCTTGATGAGGTAATTGTACCTTCTCCCGAATTGGAAAGTAGTTCATCACAGAAATCAGTTCCAGTGATTCCTACACCAATTAGTGAGGAAGCTAATGATGATGATCATGAAACTTCAGATCAAGTTACTACAGAACCTCGTAGGTCTTCCAGAGTACGGTACGCACCAGAGTGGTACGGTAATCCTGTTCTAGAAGTCATGTTACTAGACCATGATGAACCTACAAACAATAAGGAAGCGATGATGAGCCCAGATTCCTCGAAATGGCTTGTGGCCATGAAATCTGAGATGGGATACATGTATGAGAACAAAGTGTGGACTTTGGTGGATTTGCCCGATGATCGGCAAGCCATTGAAAATAAATGGACCTTCAATAAAAAAGACTGATGCTGATGGTAATGTTACTGTATACAAAGCTCGAATTGTTGCGGAAGGTTTTCGACAAGTTCAAGGAGTTGACTACAATGAGACTTTCTCACCCGTAGCGATGCTTAAGTCTGTCTGAATCATGTTAGAAATTGCTACATTTTATGATTATGAAATTTGGCAAATGGATGTCAAAACTGCATTCCTGAATGGATTTCTGGAAGAAGAGATCTATATGATGCAACTAGAAGGTTTTGTCGATCCAAAGGGTGCTAACAAAGTGTGCAAGCTCCAGCAATCCATTTATGGACTGGTGCAAGCCTCTCGGAGTTGGAATAAATGCTTTGATAGTATGATCAAAGCATATGGTTTTATACAGACTTTTGGAGAAGCCTGTATTTACAAGAAAGTGAGTGGGATCTCTGTAGCATTTCAAATATTATACGTGGATGACATATTATTGATTGGAAATGATATAGAATTTCTGGATAGCATAAAAGGATACTTGAATAAGAGTTTTTCAATGAAAGACCTTGGTGAAGCTGCTTGCATATTGGGCATCAAGATCTATAGAGATAGATCAAGATGCTTAATTGGACTTTCACAAAGCACATACCTTGATAATGTTTTTGAAGAAGTTCAAAATGGATTAGTCAAAGAAAGGGTTCTTGCCTGTGTTACAAGGTGTGAAGTTGAGTCAGACTCAATGCCCGACCACTGCGGAAGATAGAGAGAAAATGAAAGTCATTCCCTATGCTTCAGCCATAGGTTCTATCATGTATGCAATGTTGTGTACCAGACCTGATGTGTGCCTTGCTATAAGTATAGCAGGGAGGTACCAAAGTAATACCAGAGTGGAGCATTGGACAGTGGTCAAAAACATCCTGAAATACATGAAAAGGACTAAGGATATGTTTCTCCTTTATGGAGGTGACAAAGAGCTCATTGTAAATGGTTATGTCGATGCAAGCTTTGACACTGATCTGGATGACTCTAAGTCACAATCCGGATACATATTTTTATTGAATGGTGGAGCTGTCATTTGGTACAGTTCCAAGCAAAGCATCATGGCGGGATCTACGTGTGAAGCGGAGTGCATAGCTGCTTTGGAAGCAGCAAATGAAGCAGTCTGGATGAAGGAGTTCATATCCGATCTAGGTGTCATACCTAGTGCATCGGGTCCAATGAAAATCTTTATGACAATACTGGTGCAATTGCCTTGGCGAAGGAATCCAGATTTCACAAGAAAACCAAGCACATCAAGAGACGCTTCAATTCCATCCATCATCAAGTGTCGGAGGGAGACATAGAGATTTGCAAGATACATACGGATCTGAATGTTGTAGACCCGTTGACTAAGCCTCTTCCATGAGCAAAACATGATCAGCACCAAGACTCCATGGGTGTTAGATTCATTACTTTGTAATCTAGATTGTTGACTCTAGTGCAAGTGGGAGACTGAAGGAAATATGCCCTAGAGGCAATAATAAAGTTGTTATTTATATTTCCTTATATCATGATATATGTTTATTATTCATGCTAGAATTGTATTAACCGGAAACTTAATACATGTGTGAATACATAGACAAAACATAGTGTCCCTAGTATGCCTCTACTTGACTAGCCCGTTAATCAAAGATGGTTATGTTTCCTAACTATAGACATGTGTTGTCATTTGATAAACGGGATCACATCATTAGGAGAATGATGTAATGCACAAGACCCATCTGTTAGCTTAGTATTATGATCGTTACAATTTCATTGCTACTCCTTTCTTCATGACTAATACACGTTCCTCAAACTATGAGATTATGCAACTCCAGAATACCGAAGGAACACCTTGTGTGCTATCAAACGTCACAACGTAACTGGGTGATTATAAAGATGCTCTACAGGTGTCTCCGAAGGTGTTTGTTGGGTTGGCATAGATCACGATTAGGATTTGTCACTCCATGTTTCGGAGAGGTATCTCTGGGCCCTCTCGGTAATGCTCATCACTATAAGCCTTACAAGCAATGTGACTAATGAGTTAGTTGTGGGATGAAGCATTACGGAACGAGTAAAGAGACTTGCCGGCAACGAGACTGAACTAGGTATGATGATACCGATGATCGAATCTCGGGCAAGTAACATACCGATGACAAAGGGAACAACGTATGTTGTTATGCGGTTTGACAGATAAAGATCTTCGTAGAATATGTAGGAGCCAATATGAGCATATAGGTTCCCCTATTTGTTATTAATCGGAGATGTGTCTCGATCATGTCTACATAGTTCTCGAACCCATAGGGTCCGCACGCTTAACATTCGATGCTGATTTGTATTATGAGTTATGTGTTTTGATAACCGAAGTTTGTTCGGAGTCCTGGATGAGATCACGGACGTGACGAGGAGTCTCGAAATGGTCGAGACATAAAGATTTATATATTGGAAGGCTATATTCGGACATCGGAAAGGTTCCGAAGAAGTTCGGGTATT
>NC_057813.1:17378758-17482692 GCF_018294505.1 Triticum aestivum
TACGTCTGGTTGGAGCGGCTAAGTATTTAAACTTGAGGACACACAGTCCCGGACACCCAGCCGCTGAGCACGCAGCTCAGGACACCAAGTCCTCACTGTATTCTCCTTGAACTAAGGTCACACAGACCTTGTCCAATCACTCGTGGTAAGTCTTCAGGCGACTTCCAAACCTTCACAGACTTCGGTCACTCGACGACCCACAATTCCTCTTGGATGCTCTAGACCATGACGCCTAACCGTCTGGAAGAAGCACAGTCTTCAAAGGTAACAAGCGTCGGATCCACGCAGGATCAATCTCTTCAGTGATGCTCAATCACTTTGGGTTTGTTGGTGTTTGGGTTTGGGTTTTTCCTCACTCGATGATTTTCGCTCAAAGTCCTCGGAGGATGGGTTGCTCTCAAATGACAAGTGTCAGTTTCTCTCGGAGCAGCCAACCAGCTAGTGGTTGTAGGGGGCGGCTATTTATAGCCTAGAGAGCAGCCTGACATGATAAGACATAAATGCCCTTCGATGATATGACCGTTAGGTGGATAAGATATTTTGGGACAGCTGGCGCACAGCACAACAACGGTCGGAAATTTGACTCTCAAATTCCTCAGGGCTATCATGTTCCTCATTGTGTAGGCAATCCACACTGGCGAATTCCTAACTCCTCAGTCAGAAGAAATTCCTCAGCGACCAGAAGAACTTCGTCTCTGTCACTGAAGAAATTGACTGAACTGTATGAGATTTCCAATGGCTTCACTAGAAGGGATTGGTAGGTGTAGGATTTTGAGTTGAGCGTCACATGGAAATTTTTCCTTAGTATTTCCTCGACCCCCTTTAACAGTACGGTGTTTCCTATGACTCAAGAAAGAGAAAAACAAAACTATGAAAATGAAAGTCTTCAAGCTTCATATTCCTTGCATGAATATCAAGTCTTCACGGATACACCAATTTCTTCACTTTCAAAGTCCTCATGAAAGTCTTCAGGAATACCAAAATCTTCAGTCGAAGATATTCATTTTTAGGGGTCGACTTTCTCTATAAATATCAAACTACTCATAGACTTATAGACCTGTGTACACTCATAAACACATTAGTCCCTTAACCTATAAGTCTTCAATACACCAAAATCACTAAGGGGCACTAGATGCACTTACAGTTTGTAAGAGTAATACTAGGACTTATACACCTCCTGAGAAAATCAAAGTTGAACCTAGTATTGCTATGGTTAAAGATCTCTTGGATGATAATTTAGATGGGCATGTTATTTATTTCTATGGTGAGACTGCTAATATTGTTAGACCAGATGCTAAGATACATAGACCTGTTGTAGGCATGCCTGTTATTTCTGTTAAAATAGGAGATCATTGTTATCATGGCTTACGTGATATGGGTGCTAGTGCTAGTGCAATACCCTATGACTTATATAAAGAAATTATGCATGATATTGCACCTGCTGAATTGGAAGGTATTGATGTTACTATCAAGCTTGCCAATAGAGATACTATTTCACCAGTTGAGATTGTTAGAGATGTTGAAGTCTTGTGTGGGAAGGTTAAATATCCTGCTGATTTTCTTGTTCTTAGTTCCCCACAAGATGACTTTTGTCCCATTATTTTTGGTAGACCCTTCTTGAATACTGTTAATGCTAGGATTGATTGCAAAAAGGATGCTGTTGCAATTGGCTTAGGGGATATGTCTCATGAGTTTAATTTTGCTAAGTTTCGTAGACAACCCCGTGATAAAGAATCACCTAGTAAAGATGCGATTATTGGTCTTGCTTCTATTGCCGTGCCTCCTACTGACCCGTTAGAACAATATTTGCTAGACCATGAAAATGATATGTTTATGAATGAAAGAAGGGAAATAGATGAAGTGTTCCTTCAACAGGGTCCTATTCTGAAACACAATTTACCTGTTGAAATTCTAGGGGATCCCCCTCCACCCAAGGGTGATCCCGTGTTTGAGCTCAAACCATTACCTAATAATCTGAAGTATGCTTATCTTGATGAAAAGAAAATATATCCTGTTATTATTAGTGCTAACCTTTGAGAGCAAGAAGAAGAAAGATTATTGAAAACTCTGGAGAAGCACGGTGCTGCTATTGGATATACTCTGGATGATCTTAAGGGCATTAGTCCCACTCTATACCAACACAAAATAAATGTGGAAAAAGACGCCAAACCAGTTAGGGATCCTCAACAACGATTGAATCCCAAGATGAAAGAAGTGGTAAGAAAGGAGATACTAAAGCTCCTTGAGGCAGGTATAATTTATCCCGTTGCTGATAGTGATTGGGTAAGTCCTGTCCATTGCGTTCCTAAAAAGGGAGGCATTAATGTCGTTCCTAATGATAAAGATGAATTGATCCCGCAATGAATTATTACAGGTTATAGGATGGTAATTGATTTCCGTAAATTAAATAAAGCTACTAAGAAAGATCATTACCCTTTACCTTTTATTAATCAAATGCTAGAAAGACTATCCAAACACACACATTTTTTCTTTCTAGATGGTTATTCTGGTTTCTCTCAAATACCTGTGTCAGCGGAGGATCAATCAAAAACTACTTTTACTTGCCCTTTCGGTACCTTTGCTTATAGACGTATGCCTTTTGGTTCATGTAATGCACCTGCTACCTTTCAAAGGTGCGTGATGGCTATATTCTCTGACTTTTGCGAAAAAAAATTGTGAGGTATTCATGGATGATTTCTCTGTTTATGGATCCTCCTTTGATGATTGCTTGAGCAACCTTGATCGAGTTTTGCAGAGATGCGAAGACACTAGTCTCATCTTGAATTGGGAAAGGTGCCACTTTATGGTTAATGAAGGCATTGTCTTGGGGCATAAGATTTCTGAGAGAGGTATTGAATTTGATAAAGCTAAAGTTGGTGCTATTGAAAAGATGCCATGTCCCAAGGACATAAAAGGTATAAGAAGTTTCCTTAGTCATGCCGGTTTTTATAGGAGGTTCATTAAGGACTTTTCTAAAATCTCTAGGCCTCTGACTAATTTATTGCAAAAAGATATTCCTTTTGTCTTTGATGATGATTGTATAGAAGCATTTGAAATACTTAAGAAAGCTTTGATCACTACACCTATTGTTCAGCCACCTGATTGGAATTTACCCTTTGAAATTATGTGTGATGCTAGTGATTATACTGTAGGTGCTGTTCTAGGGCAAAGAGTTGATAAGAAATTGAATGTTATCCAGTATGCTAGTAAGACTCTCGATATTGCCCAGAGAAATTATGCTACTACTGAAAAAGAGTTCTTAGCAGTTGTGTTTGCATGTGATAAGTTCAGACCTTATATTGTTGATTCCAAAGTTAATATTCACACTGATCATGCTGCTATTAAATATCTTATGGAAAAGAAAGATGCTAAGCCTAGACTTATTAGATGGGTTCTCTTGCTCCAAGAATTTGATTTGCATATTGTTGATAGAAAGGGAGCTGAGAACCCCCGTTGCAGACAACTTGTCTAGGTTAGAGAATGTTCTTGATGACCCACTACCTATTGATGATAGCTTTCCTGACGAACAATTAGCGGTCGTTAATGCTTCTCATACTGCTCCTTGGTATGCTGATTATGCTAATTACATTGTTGCTAAATCTATATCACCTAGTTTCACATACCAGCAAAAGAAAAAGTTCTTTTATGATTTAAGACATTACTTCTGGGATGACCCACACCTTTATAAAGAAGGAGTAGATGGTGTTATTAGACGTTGTGTACCTGAGCATGAACAGGAACAGATCCCACGCAAGTGTCTGAATCATATGGAGGACACCACGCTGGAGATAGAACTGCACATAAGGTATTGCAATCCGGTTTTTATTAGCCTACTCTCTTCAAAGATGCTCGTAAGTTTGTCTTGTCTTGTGATGACTGTCAAAGAATTGGTAATATCAGTAGACGTCAAGAAATTCCTATGAACTATTCTCTTGTTATTGAACCATTTGATGTTTGGGGCTTTGATTATATGGGACCTTTTCCTGCCTCTAATGGTTACACACATATTTTAGTTGCTGTTGATTACGTTACTAAGTGGGTAGAAGCTATTCCAACTAGTAGTGTTGATCATAACACCTCTATTAAGATGCTTAAAGAAGTTATTTTTCCGAGGTTTGGAGTCCCTAGATATCTTATGACTGATGGTGGTTCACATTTTATTCATGGTGCTTTCCGTAAGATGCTTGCTAAGTATGATGTTAATCATAGAATCGCATCTCCTTATCACCCGCAGTCTAGTGGTCAAGTAGAGTTGAGCAATAGAGAGCTCAAATTAATTTTGCAAAAGACTGTCAATAGATCTAAAAAGAACTGGTCCAATAAACTTGATGATGCATTATGGGCCTATAGAACTGCATATAAAAATCCTATGGGTATGTCTCCGTATAAGATGGTTTATGGAAAAGCATGTCACTTACCTCTTGAACTTGAACATAAAGCATATTGGGCTATTAAAGAGCTCAACTATGACTTCAAACTTGCCGGTGAGAGAGGTTATTTGATATTAGCTCACTTGATGAATGAAGAACCCAAGCCTATGAGAATGCCAAGCTATTCAAAGAAAAAGTCAAATGCTGGCATGACAAAAGGATACAAAAGCGTGAGTTTAACGAGGTGATTATGTGTTATTATTCAACTCTCGTTTAAGATTTTTTGCAGGAAAACTTCTCTCTAAATGGGAAGGTCCTTACGTTATCGAGGAGGTCTATCATTCCGGTGCCATAAAAATCAACAACTTTGAAGGCACAAGTCTGAGGGTGGTGAACGGTCAAAGAATTAAACATTATATCTCAGGTAATCCTATCAATGTTGAAACTAATATTGTTGAGACCGTAACCCCGGAGGAATACATAAGGGACACTTTCCAGAAAGTTCTAGACTCCAAAAAGGAATAGGTATGTGGTACGGTAAGTAAACCAACTCCAAAACAATTCTAATGGCAATTTTTATCCGTTTTGGAATATTTAAGAATTTTAGGAAGAAAAAAGTAATCCGGGAAGGACACGAGGCCTCCACGAGGGTGGAGGGCGCGCCCACCCTTCCTGGGCGCGCCCCCCTGTCTCGTGGCCACCTCGTGTGCCTCCCGGACTCCGTTTTCTTGCACGTTACCTATTTTGGTCAGTAAAAATTCATTATATAATCTCCCGAAGGCTTTGACCACCGTATCACGCAAATATCCTCTGTTTTTGTTTTGAGTTGTTCCTGTTGCAGATTAAGAGCGAGATGTCTTCTCAAGAGTCAGTCGCGGAGAGTCGGGTGTCTCACCCGACACCAGGTCCAGGAGAAAATAGCGATGCTTATTACTTTGGACCATCAACGGAGGATGAGATGGAGGCCCACTTGAAAAGGATAGATGCCATGGAGGAAGATCAAGAAGTTACTTCTCGCTCCCAAGCAGGATTCATGATGGGGGAACTACATAGCTCGGTCCTCCAAAATTCGGTCATCCCTTCCGATGTTAAATTTCTTTCTTATGAAAATATGAAAAAGAGCATCACTTGTTCTGCAGAAGCTATGCAGCATCCTTGGGTAAAGGGAGCTTTAGCCGTTATGGGCAAGCTCCGCAAAGAAATTATGGACCTCAAACAACAAGTCAATAATCTCGAGGAGGAGAATTGTATCCTGAGGGGCATCATCGCCAAGAATATCACAACACCAACTATAAAGAAGGAGACATAATCACATGGGTATGGGCACTCCCCTTGGCAACTGCCAAGCTTGGGGGAGGTGCCCCAGTATCATATCACCATCACACTCCTATCTGTTGGGGGGATGAACCCCGGGCAGGCAACGGAACCCGAATCCTTTTCAAAAACAGCGGGGCCCGCATCACCCCACAAGCCGACACGTGCCTGACCGGGTCGCTCGACTTGGCAGGGCCCGCAACCCGGCCAAAACCTCTGACCCATCAAGGTACGTCAACCCGGCCACAGCAACTGGCGCAAGACGACTCGACCCGGCGCAACCAAGGCTTCCACGGCAAGCCAGCCCCAGGACAGTTGGCGTCCATGGCAACCCAGCCAAGGGTCAGCTCCCATCCCATCCAGGTCGTACGATGGGACGAGACCTGAACCACCGATGACCAAGACAACAGTGTTTCCACCCATGCCTGTGGTCAGCCGGGGCGTGGCAACAGTGCCCCTCACCTACCCGCTGACCAAGGCTGGCGTGGCAACAGTGCTCCCGCCCTCACCGCTGACGACAGCAAGCGGCAGCCTAATGGAGAGCACTGTACACGACTCGACTTGCCCATGCCCTAACGATCGACAAGATGGCGCATGGTTCCCCTAGGCGTGCGGGGCCCGCACCTAGGGGAACCCAGCGAACCACAAGCCCACAAGCGGGACCCAGCCCGGAGTCCCGGACACCAACAATACGGACCCACCGACTCGGCATATTACCATTGTAACCCTGGGTGGGTTGGTCTATAAAACCCCCCAGGAACCCACGCCTACAGAGGCATGCGATATGTGAAGCAAGCGAACACAAGAAACAGAAGCGCGAGCAAGCATAGCACTAGCCACCCAACAGCAGTACCGGAGAGAAGGAGCAGCCCAAGCCTTGGCCAGCTTCCTTCCTCCTTCACACAGCTCCAGGAGCAACATTGTACTATCAATCATACAACCAAACTTGGCAGTACTAGGGGTTTTATCTCTCCGGAGAGCCTCGAACCTGGGTATGTCCGGCGTCCCGCGCCCGCGCATGCCAACCTGGCCTCTGGAGCCCACCGGCGCCCTCGAGCCTCCTCCTCTCTTTAGCCATCCCTTGGCATATGTCGTGCACCCACCATGACAGTTGGCGCCCACCATGGGGCAGCTCGAGGAGCTGGCCGGGAGCATGCTTCAGACGGGGCCCTTCTCCTACACTGACGAGTCCGTCACGCTGGCGGACAACGTCGTCGGCACGCTCACCCCTCCTTCGCCGCGCTCCGCATCTCCGATGCACTCGCGGCCGACGAGTACCCCGGCGAGGTGCTCAGCTACTCTGACTCTCCCCTTTCCCTCGGTGGTGGCATTGCTGCCCGGGGGATGGACGTCCATGTGGAGGTCTACGTCACGGGCGATGGCGCCTCTTCCTCGTCGAGCAAGACGAGGAAGGCCATGGAGGCCAGGGCCATCGCGGAACGGATGGAGCCGTCCGATCCATTGTGCGCTGCGATGCAGAGCCTCCGCATCCCCATCGGTAGCGACGTCGACGCCACCAACATCGTCGAAGCCCGAACCCAGCTCGAGGATAGGCGCCAGCAGATGCTGGACCTATCCGAGACGCTGGCCGCCACCAGGCGCCGCCTGGAGGCCGCTCAGATGGAGCACGACACCGCTCACAGAATTACACCCACCATGGCCGAGCCAAGCCGGGTCACCGACGCATGCTCCCGGGGAGGAGCGATCGGCCGAGCCTTCGACGCCGTCCGGACCGTCTACCAAACCCCAGTGAAGAACATGCGTGCTGTGGAGGCAGCCGCGGTCGGCCTCGACCAACTCACGGGCGAGGAGCTCAAGGAGCGCATCAGGCGGATGCGCGAGCTCCTCCGTGCTGCCAACGCCCAGCAGGATTGCCTCAACCAGCTCGCCAAGCCGGCGGGGTCCGGCTCCATCCGTCTTGGCGGACCTGGCGAACTTGTGCACACGGCTTCCTCGCCACCCGGCGAGGCGCACTCCGGCCAAGCCCGGACTCGACGCAACCCGGCCGCCACCACCGTCGATGCTCTGGGCAACGAGCCCACCCCGGAGAACCAGCGCGGACCCGGCCAGCTTCGCCGGCGTCCGGCTCCAACCAACCCGGCCCCTCGGGGCCTAGCCGCCAGTCGACTCGACCCGCGCGCCATCGATGACACCAACGTGCGCCACCGCCTCGATCAGCTCGCTCGCTCCCTGGAGGTGGAGGAGAGCGGCGCTATTGGGCCGGCGCGCTTCGGCCCACGCATCCGGGAGGAGCCCTTTCCGAAAGGGTTCGTGCTCCCCCACGACACCCCCAATTACAATGGGACCGTGAAGCCAGAAGACTAGCTCACCGACTACACCACGGCCATTGGCATCACCGGTGCCAATCGTCGTCTAGCCGTGTGCTACGCACCGCTCATGCTCCAGGGGTCGGCCCACACGTGGTTGAATAGTCTGCCGATGGGCAGCATCAACGTGTGGGCCGACTTCGAGGAGGCCTTTTTCCGCAAATTCACGGGGACCTACAAGCAACCCAGTCGCCCTAGCCAGCTCGCTATGTGCGTGCAGGGGCCGATGGAGACGGGTCCCGAGTACCTCGCACGCTGGACCGAGCTCCGAAACAGCTGCGAGGGCGTCCATGAAGTCCAGGCGATCCAGTACATCATCAGCGGGTGCCGAGACGGCACCCTCCTCAAGAACAAGCTCCTACGCTCCGAGCCGGCCACCATGGCCGCGCTCATGGTGACAGCGGACAAGTACGCCAACGCCGACTCCGCCATGAAGATCCAGGTGGCGCTGGACGAAGCCGGCAAAGCAAAGCCGGTTCCTCCTCTGAAGCCGGCCGACGAAAGCAGCCGGCAGTAGCATCATCAGAACAACAAGCGCAAGGCCGACCAACCGACGCAGCATCATGACAACCGGCTCGTCGCAGCCGCCGAGCCCGCGGCGGACCTGGCAGCGAAGCGCCGGCAGACCGGCAAGATGGCATGGCAGCCCGCCATGATTTTCGAAGAGATGCTCGACGCCCCATGCAAGCATCACAGCGGCGCAAGACCCTCCACGCACACGCTTAGACAATGCGCCATCACCAAGCGCATCATGAGGGGAGACGTTCCGCCTCCTCCGGCTCCGGCTCCAGCTCCGGGTGCAGGGCAGCCGCCTCCGCCTCCACCGCTGCCTCCCGCTGGCGGCGCGATGCGGAACGACGCCTACCCAGACCAGAGCGCGGCCTACGTAGTCTTCACCAGCCTCGACGATGACAAACGCAGCAAGCGCCTTCTCCGGCAGGAGGTGAACACCGTCGTCCTGGCCAAGCCGGATTTCATGCACTGGCCGGATCACCTGATCACCTGGACCCGTGAGGATCACCCGGCAGTCATGTCGAGTCCGGGTGGATACGCCCTCATCCTCAACCCCACCATCGTCGCGCGGCTCACATGCAAGTTCTCTCGAGTCCTCATCGACGGCGGCATCAGCATCAACATCCTCTACCGCGACACAATGACCAAGCTCGGCCTCAAGGCCGAGGACCTGGAGCCGACCCGGACAGTCTTCCATGGCACTGTGCCCGGCCTTTCCTGCTTGCCCATTGGCCGGGCCCGGCTTGATGTCCTGTTCGGTGACAGCAGCCACTTCTGACGTGAGCCAATCTGGTTCGAGGTGGTGGACCTGTCGAGTGCATATCATGCATTGTTGGGTCGGCCCACGCTCGCCAAGTTCATGGCAGTTCCCCACTACGCATACCTAAAGATGAAGATGCCAGGTCCCAAGGGCCTCATTACCGTCACCGACGACTACCGCAAGTCTCTGGAGTGCGCCCGAGATGGCACCAAGCTGGCCGAGTCACTAGTCATTGCCGAGGAGCGGCGCCAGCTCGACCGAATTGTCGCCCTGGCAGGCGAGGCCTCCGATGCGTCGATCCCGACCTCGGAACCGGCCGACGAGGCTGCCTTCAAGCCCTCCAAGGAGACCAAGAAAGTGAAGCTGAACCCTGAAGACCCCAACTGCAGCAAGTACGTTGTCGTAGGCGCCCGCCTCGACAGCAAATAGGAACGCGAGCTCGTCGACTTCCTCTGTGAGAATCGGGATATCTTTGCATGGACCCCCAAGGACATGCCAGGTATCCCGAGGAAGTACGCCAAGCACAAACTTCACGTCCGCAAGGACGCCAAGCCTATTCGTCAACCCCTCTGACGATTTTCTGAAGAGAAGAGTAGAATCATTGGTGAAGAGGTCGCTAAGCTTTTGGCGGCCGGCTTCATAATGGAAGTGTTTCACCCCAAGTGGTTGGCCAATCCAGTCCTCGTCCTGAAGAAAAACAAGACCTGGCACATGTGTATCGACTACACCAGCCTCAACAAGGCCTGTCCTAAGGATCCGTTCGCTCTCCCGCGGATCGACCAAGTCATCGACTCGACCACCGGGTGCGAGCTCCTGTCCTTACTGGACGCTTACTCAGGCTATCACCAGATTAAGCTGGACCCAGCCGATGCCCTGAAGACATCCTTCATCACACCCTTTGGGGCGTACTGCTACATCACCATGTCGTTCAGATTGAAGAACGCCGGCGCCACCTTCCAACGCTGCATGCAGAAATGCATGCTGCCGCAACTCGGCCGCAACATCCACGTGTACGTGGACGACATTGTGGTGAAGACCAAGAAGCACCTCACGCTCCTCGACGATTTGAAGGAAACATTCGCCAACCTCCACGAATACAAGGTCAAGCTCAACCCGGAAAAGTGTGTTTTCGGCATCCCGGCCGGAATGCTACTCGGCTTCCTCGTCTCGGAGCGCGGCATTGAGGCGAACCCAAAGAAGATCAAGGCCATCGAGCGCATGCGCAAGCCGGCTCGGCTGCGCGATGTACAGAAGTTCACCGGGTGCTTGGCCTCGGTCAGCCGGTTCCCAAGCCGGCTGGGCGAGGGGGCGCTCCCCCTGTACTAGCTGATGAAGAAGACAAGCCCGTTCGAATGGAATGGCAAGGCAGACGAGGCCTTCCAAGACCTCAAGCGCATGCTCTCCACCGCACCAGTCCTGGCTACACCGACCGACAAGGAGCCGCTGTTGCTCTACGTAGGCGCGACCTCACGGGCGGTCAACACGGTGCTGGTGGTCGAGCGACCAGAGAAGGGCAAGATCCAAGCCGTCCAGCGACCAGTCTACTACCTGAGCGAGGTGCTCTCAATTTCCAAGCAGAACTACCTGCATTACCAGAAGATGTGTTATGGCGTGTACCTCACCGCCAAGAAGCTGAAGCAGTACTTCCAAGAGCACGTCGTCACCGTCGTCATCATGGCGCCTATCGAAGAAATCATCGGGTGCTGGGACGCTTCCGGCCGGGTCGCCAAGTGGGCGATCCAGCTAGCCGGCCACACCATCCTCTACGAGCCCCGCACCACGATCAAGTCTCAGGCCCTAGCCTATTTCCTCGTCGAGTGGACCGAGACCCAGTACTTGTCGCCGCCTCCCGACTTGACGCACTGGCGCATGCACTTCGATGGGTCCAAGATGCGACTCGGCTTGGGGGCCGGCATCGTATTGTCATCTCCGAAGGGCGACCGGCTCCGCTACGCGCTCCAGATCCACTTCGCAGCCTCCAATAACGTCATCGAGTATGAAGCCCTTGTGCACGGCCTTCGGCTTGCCAAGGAACTCGGCATTTGGCGCATACTGTGCTACGGCGACTCGGACCTAGTGGTGCAGCAGTGCTTCGGCGAATGGGACGCCCGTAACTCCAACATGGCAAGCTACCGCTTCCTTGTCCAAAAGCTATCCGGATCCTTGAGGGTTGCGAGTTCCTCCATGTCCCGCGCGCGGAGAACAAAGAAGCCGGCATGCTCGCCAAGATCGCCTCGTCACGACAAGCCATCCCGTTCAGCGTCTCCCTCGAGCACCTGCTCAAGCCATCCATCAAGCCATCGCCGGACTCCGAGTCTATTCATGTGCCAAACGACCCGGTCGCGCCCCAAGTCGGCCCGGGGACTACTGAACCCGGCCCGGGGGCTGCTCAGCTGGACCCGACCACCATCATCTCGGACCCGGCCGTCGCCATCCCCGACCCGGGGGCTGCTCAACCCAGCTCGGGGGCTGCCGACCCGGAACCCACCCTGGTGGCCGTCTTCGCAGTAGTTGCAGCTCCATCTTGGGCTCTCCCAATATCAGAGTTTCTGGAGAACGGGGTTCTCCCCATGGACAAGACCGAAGCTGGGCAAATTCAGTGCCGGGCATCCGCCTACAGCATCATCAACAACGAGCTCGTCAAGCGCAGCTCTACCGGCGTGTTCCACCGCTGTGTCGAGTAGGATCGCGGCATCAACATCCTCCTCGACATTCACCAGGGTGAGTGCGGGCACCACGCCACATCACGATCCTTGGTGGCCAAGGCGTTCCGCCATGGTTTCTATTGGCCCACGGCCCTCGAAGACGCTGAGTCACTCGTTCTCAAATGTGAAGGGTGCCAACGCTTCAGCAAACGCAGCCACCAGCCGGCGTCAGCACTCCGCACCATACCAATCGCCTGGCCCTTCGCGGTCTGGGGACTCGACATGGTGGGACCCTTCAAAACCGCTCGAGGCGGCATGACGCACTTACTGATGGCAGTGGACAAATTTACCAAGTGGATCGAGGCAAGACCTATCAAGAAATTGGACGGGCCAACAGCCGTCCGGTTCATCAAGGATATAGCGGTGCACTACGGCATGCCGAACAGCATCATCACCGACAACGGCACCAACTTCACCAAGGGCGCGCTCGAGCAATACTGCTCCATCTCCGGCATCCGCCTTGACATGGCCTCCATGGCACATCCGCAGTCCAACGGGCAGGTCGAGCGGGCCAACGGACTCATCCTGTCCGGCATCAAGTCGCGACTCGTCGAGCCACTTATCCGCTCACGAGGCAGCTGGCTTGACGAGTTGCCAGCATTACTCTAGAGTCTGCGCACGACGCCAAATCGGTCGACCGGGTTCACCCTGTTCTTCCTCGTTTATGGAGCTGAAGCCATCATCCCGACCGACGTCGAGTTCGACTCGCCACGCGTCGCGATGTACACCAAAGGCGAAGCCAGAGAGGCACGCGAAGACGGCGTCGACCTGCTCGAAGAAGCACGCCTTCTGGCACTTAGCCGTTCGGCTATCTACCAGCAAGGCCTGAGGCGCTACCACAGCAAGAAGATCAAGCCCCTCACGTTCCGTGAGGGCGACCTCGTCCTCCGACTCGTCCCAGAGCAGGCAGGACAGCACAAGTTGTCCCATCCATGGGAGGGCCCATTCATCGTGAGCAGGGCCTTGCGCGACCGCAACGCCTACTACCTCATCGACGCGCGCAAGTCAAAGAAGCGCAAGAAGGACATCCCCGGCAAAGAAACGACCTAGCCGTGGAACGCGGAACTCCTCCGCCCGTTTTACAGTTAGCCGCACGAGTGTATGTATCGTCGCCTTTTGTAAACGCATGAAACTATGGGGTCCCTGAACGAGACTCGGGGGCTGCCTTTTGCCGACCAATTTATTGCGCCCCTATTTTCTCCGCATCACTTTACCACTGAACCCGTCCACCGGCTCGACTCGCTCGACCCGAGGGCTCGGGGGCAGGCCGGCTCAGTCGCCACCCCGCCGCCTTACTTGGTGATTCCTGATAAAGTTGGGATGTCGCGGTCCCCCACTTCGCCCTAAAACCGCAGATCCAGCTTTGGCTGTCGGTGGGCAAGCACAACGGGCCAAAGCTCCTTTACGATTCATACACTAAGTTAAAGGCCGCCGGGTCGACCGACCCGGCCCGTCACTCATCAGATAAGTAGCCGCACGACTGGCTGCTCGCCAATCGGCCAAGCCGGATTGCCGCCAGCCGGCCTAGTGGGTGTTTCACTCTCGCTCAATGTTTCTAAGGACCCAAGTCCTGCGCGCCCCTCTCGAAGAATCGAACCCTTTGTCACAGACCGCAGCCTCGGCCGTCTGACTCACGGGGGGGGGGGGAGGTTTCAGACAGGAAAAGCGTATGAAATCAGTTCGAAAAAGCAGAAGGCAAAGAGCAACAAAGCACTCACGACATACACACACAAATATTTAAAGCACGGGCCCATGGCCCGAGTTCATTACACCCTAAACAACCCCGGTGGGTGGGTGGACCTGCTACTTAACAGATTCTACGTAAAGTATCTCAGGCATCTCGAGCGCCGCATCGCAACGTCGACGGCCCTCCCCTGGCGGCCTCCGGGTCTGGTGTGACACCGGTGTCCTCCTCAGCATCCGCGTCACCGTAGACGCCCGTCTCCTCCGAGCTCCCCTCCGGGTCATGGAGAAGCAAGCCGTAGTCGTCACCATCCACGACCCTGCCGTCTTCCGTCCGCTCCGGATGGAACTCGTCGTGGAAGGCGAACTCAAGGATGTAGCTGGCCCGGGAGGCGATCCGGCCGGCTTGCTCCGGCAGCAACTGCTCCGAACCAGCGCGCTGGCCCATCAGCGCGTCCAGCTGAAGATCCGGATACCAAGACAGCGCAAACCGCAGCGCCATCTCAGCACTGGCACGGGCGGTGGAAACACGCCACTCGCCAAGACGGTCTGGACCCGCCTCCAGCCAGCGCGCCAGGCGCGAGAAGCTGCGCGGATGGACGGAGTCCGTCCACAGGGCCGCCGTCATCGCGGTGCCGGCCTGGGACAGCCACTCCATGTGCGTCCCTAGGGCCCGCAGGCGGGCCTCTGCAGCGGCAATGATCTCCGGGAAGGTCCAGGCACCCGCAGATCCGTCCCAGACCCAACAACGCCGGTCGGGTCACGCTGGTAGCGGACGGCTTCCTCCGCCAGCCGTTGCGTCTCCGGGAAGGCCTCTGCCGTAAAAGAAGAAGCAAGATTAGAAGAACAACAAGGAAGAAAAGTCGGGCCCCGACCCGGCAAAATTACAAGAAGCAGCACTTACTGGAGAAGGACTCTTCCAGGTGCTGCGCAACGAGTAACATACCACGCCGCTCCCGCTCCACGACGCGGTCGCGCTCCCCGAGTGCCTTCTCCAGATCGGTCGCCTTAGCAAGGGCCGCCTTAAGCTCAGCTTCCTTGTCTTCGGCCGCCTTCTCGACTGCCTCGCGGCGACGAGTCTTGCCCTGACGAGCCTCCTCGGCCGCGGAGGCCCGCTCCCACAGGCGATCCACCTCGGCCTAGAGCCGGCCCTTGTCGTCGGCCAGCTGGCCGCACTGCTGGTCCGCCTCGACCAGAGCCTGCTGCGTCTCCATCACCTTGGCGGCCTCCGCCCTAAGGAGCTCCACCTCGGCCTCAAGGCGGCTCTTGTGGCCCGCCAGCTGCTCGTGCAGCCGGTTAGCCTCGTCAAGAGACCGTTGGGTCGCAGCCGCCTCCATCCTCGCCTGCGCCGCCTCGATGCCAAGGCGGCCGGCATCAGCAACAAGCCGATCGTAATGATGACCGGCCCGGAGCAGCCGGGTCCGCCAAGACAGCACCTCGGCTGCAAAAAGAAAAGTTCAGCAGAAGAAACAGAAAAAGACTTAAGATTTGGCCCAACTACTACGTAGTTGGCCCAAATCTCGGGGGATACACCCATTGGGTGCGCTAGCGCGCCCCCACTAGAGAAGAGCACGAACGTACCTGCGGCGACGCGAAGCTCCTCCTCCTTAGCAGCAAGCTGCTCCTGGAGCTTCCGATGCTTGCCCAGGAGACGGTTGAAGGCCGCAACCCGGAAGGCATCAAGATGCTGAAAAAAGACAGAAGTCAGAACAAGGCCTGACGATCTAAAGATTTGACCCAACTACTACGTAGTTGGCCCGAACCTCGGGGGCTACACCCAGTGGGTGCGCTGGTGCGCCCCCACAAAGAAGAAACTGCAAGAAAGCAAAAGAAGAAAGACTTACCAGGACGGCGCGCTCCAGGTTGCGCGTCCGCTCCGTCTCGGCCTGGGTGAAGGCCTCAAGCCGCTCCGTCCGGCCTCGTAGGCGGCGGCTGACGGCATCCAGCGCCACCTCCTCCTAGGTCTAAGGCCTGAAGACAGTCGCGCCCCCGCTCCACGCAGGCTGCAGCACGGCAGCTCGATGCCCACCCTGCCGAGGCACCAAGGCGTGCCCCCGCTGGCCACTTGCGACGCGGCCAGCACCTCCTCCGACGCCCCTCCCTACGCCAACGGCGACCCGGACGTCGGACGCCCTGCATCGCCACCTCAGGCACCGCCGCCCGCGGTGCCTCCTGCATAGCCGGCGGCGCCTCCGGCATCGCCGCCTACGGCGCCTCCTCCAAGACGCCGCCGCCTCCACCACCATCAGCCCCCGCGCGCTCGACCATGTCGGCTCACGGTGGGGTGTCGCCCCCCACCTCCACGACCTCCCGGTCGAGGAGCACCACCTCAGCCCGGCCCCCATGGCCGCGCTCCCTCATCGACGACGGCTCAAAAACCGAGGCCGCCACCACCATGCCCTCCGGCATCTCGCGCCAGGCCGGCTCCATGCCGGATCGCGCCCATGCCGCCACCGCGTCGGTCCAAGCCTGGACCGACACCGCCTCCAGCTCCGCCTCGGCCCGGTTCCTGTCCTGTCAGGCCGAGCCCTCGCCGTCGTTCGGGTCCAGGCCGAGGTGCGAGTCGCCCCGTCCCTCCTCCCCGGCCAGGCCGATGAGGTCGGACTGGCTCCTGCGGAACACGGCCCCTTCGGCGGCCGCAGCCTCCGCCGCCGTCCTCGCCAGCGCGATGGGCGACCTGAAGAAGAAGGCAGAATAAGCAAAAAGAGACAAGACCGGCTCAAGAATTCCAGGCGCAAGCAAGAAATAAAACTTACCCCGTCAAGACCAGGACCGGGGTTGGCCTCCCGCGCTTCTTCTTGGCCGGCCTCCTAGGCTCAGCCGGGTCCGCCGCGCGCTTCGATCCCCGGGGTCGTGGCGCGACGTTGTCCTTTCCATGTGGGCGGCTCGGCGCCGCCCCATGTGAGGACCCAGCTCCGCCCGCGTCGCCGCCTCCCCCGCCCAATGCTGCTACACCAGCAACCGGCGTCAGCGTCGCCTTACACAAGCAACAATTCAAGACGGAATGAAGAAGGAAACATGGAAGACTTACCAGCACGATGCCCAGCGCCAGCGTCGGACTTGGCCACCTCCTCGTCGCCTTGGGCCGCGGGATCCTCTGGTGCCACGGGCGCCACTTGCGACGGAGCCCGGGCGTAAGGGTGCTGGATTGCGTTCAAGAGAATCTCCCGCGTCGCGTCGGGGAAAACAAGAAGATGCATGGTAGTGAAGTAAGAAGACCAGACGCTCACCTACGGCGCCGGGATCGCTTGGCTATACGGCGCCTTGCTGAATCGCCAATCCTCTCCAAGGTTGGCCTTGGAGATGTCGTTGACGCCGCGCGTGACCTGCTCCACAGACAGTCGCGTCGACCCCATTCGGTTGGGGTCTTGCAGGCCAATCATCTCGCCAATGAGGCAGGAGCGCCTCTGAAGCGGAAGGACCCGATGGGTGATGAACGCGGCAAGGAGATCCGTGCCGGTGAGCCCCTCCTGCGTCCTCATCACCGTCACCCGCTCGCAGAGGTTGATGATCTCTTGCGACGGGCACCGAAGCGAGTAGCCCCAGTTTGTCTTCGCACACGGTAGCGCGTTAACGAAGGGTGGAAGATTGATGTGGTCCGCGCCATGGTTGCGGACGTAGAAGAAGGAATTCTGCCATTTCTTGGCAGAATCCTCGAGCGGGATCTTGGGGAAATCCGTCCCGGACCGCTTCGAGATGACGGCGGCGCCGCAGTCGGCGAACTCCCTGGCCGACGGGCCCTGCTGCTTCAAGGAGAAGAAGCGCGCCAAGAGGTCGATCGTCGGCTCGACCCCCAGGTACCCCTCGCACAGGGTCACGAAGCCGGAGAGCTGGACGATGGCGTTGGCGCCAAGATGGTGCAGTTGAAGCCCGAAGAACTCCAAGAATGCGCGGAAGAAGGCGCTCACCGGCAGCCTGAACCCGCGTTCGAAATGCGTGAGGAAGATGACGCGCTCCTGCCCCTCGGGCTGGGGCCTCTGCTCGCCGCACGGCAGGCGGACACCGATGTCCGCCTCCCGCGGCAAGTGCCGCGAAGCCCAAAGCTGCGTGATGTCCTTGGTGGTGACGTTGGAGCCCATCCAGGAGCCCGACGGTAGCGCCATGGACAGAAGCGGGAAGAAGAAGACGAACGACGAAGGAAGCTCTGTTCGGGGCCGCGGACACAGTTGTGCGTCGATGGCAAAGAGCAGAGCACGAGCAGGGGGACAGGAGGGCGCGAGCGAGAATGGTGCCCGCCACCCCCTTGCCCCCTTCGATTTATAAGCCCCGGTTCAAACATGGGGAAGTGGGATCGTCTGCACGCGCCCGTTCCACTAACCCGCAATAAGTGCGCACGTACGCGCGCACTAACTGCTCGGGGAAGTGCAACCGGCCCCCAGACGCCACAATAAATCCGTGCGCGTGGCCCAAGGGCACGCGGCGGCGGGCCCCCAGCCTGTTGTCCGGTCCCGTCACGCGCGTGCCCTGTCAGGCCCCTCCGACTTCCGGGTGCCACGTGGCGCCTGCACGAAGCCCAAGGGATTGTCTCAAGATTCGACGGACTCCTCGGTTCTCGCCATGGCCGGGATGCCGCGATCCAGTTTCCGAGAAAACCGGCACATAGTGGGTGTTGCCGGACCCGGCGCTCACAGAATCCGCCTTGCTCAAGGGGGAAACTGCGAAGGCCCACTCATCAGAAGACGACGGACCTTCACATCTTTGGGGACTACTGTCCGGGGGATGAACCCCGGGCAGGCAATGGAACCCGGATCCTTTTCAAAATCAGCAGGGCCCGCATTGCCCCGCAAGTCGGCACGCGCCTGGTCGGGTCGCTCGACCCGGCAGGGCCCGCAACCCAGCCAAAACCTCTGACCCGGCAAGGTACGTCAACCCGGCCACAGCAACTGGCGTAAGACGACTCGACCCGGCGCAACCAAGGCTTCCACGGCAAGCCAGCCCCACGACAGTTGGTGTCCACGGCAACCCAGCCATGGGTCAACTCCCGTCCCATCCAGGCCGTATGATGGGACGAGACCTGAACCACCGATGACCAAGACAACAGTTTTTCCACCCATGCATGTGGTCAGCCGGGGCGTGGCAACAGTGCCCCTCACCTACCCGCTGACCAAGCCTGGCGTGGCAACAGTGCTCCCGCCCTCACCGCTGACGACAGCAAGCGGCAGCCTGACAGAGAGCACTGTACACGACTCAACTCGGACACGCCCTGACGATCGACAAGATGGCACACAGTTCCCCTAGGCGCACGGGGCCCGCACCTAGGGGAACCCGGTGAACCACAAGCCCACAAGCAGGACCCAGCCCGGAGTCCCGGACACCGACAATATGGACCCACCGACTCGGCATATTACCATTGTAACCCTAGGTGGGTTGGTCTATAAAACCCCCCAGGAACCCACGCCTACAGAGGCATGCGATATGTGAAGCAAGCGAACAGAAGAAACAGAAGCGCGAGCAAGCATAGCACTAGCCACCCAATAGCAGTACCAGAGAGAAGGAGTAGCCCAAGCCTTGGCCAGCTTCCTTCCTCCTCCACACACCTCCAGGAGCAACATTGTACTATCAATCATCCAACCAAACTCGGCAGGACTAGAGGTGTTATCTCTCCGAAGAGCCCCGAACCTGGGTATGTCCGGCGTCCCGCGCCCACGCATGCCAACCTCGCCTCTGGAGCCCACCAGCGCCCTTGAGCCTCCTCCTCTCTTTAGCCATCCCTTGGCATCTGCCGTGCGCCCACCACGACACTATCCTTACCATTTTATTTAGTTCGATCCTTTTAGTAGTATCTTGATCTAGTAGATTGAAGTTTTGGTATCAAGTAGTTTTGAGTTTTGCTTTGTGATCTCTTTATGTAATCGAGTCCGTGAGCTATATATAATAAAGATTAGTGTTGAGTCAAGGGCTTTGCTATCTTGCTATGATCTTGAGAAAGTAGAAAGAATAAAAAGAATAAAAGAGTTCATATTGATCTTATAGATAGTAATGACTTCACACATAGAAAGTATGAGGCATAAAAGTTGTTGAGAGTTGACAAATGTAGTTTTGGTCATCATTGCAATTAATAGGAAGTAATAAGGAAAGAGAGGTTTTCACATACAAATATACTATCTTGGACATCTTTTATGATTGTGAGCACTCATTAAGTATGACATGCTAAAAGAGTTTATGTTGGACAAGGAAGACAACATAATGGTTTATGTTTTCTCACATCTCAGTTAAAGTATATTTTCATTGATCTTCCCAACATGTTGAGCTTGCCTTTCCCCCTCATGCTAGCCAAATTCCTTGCACCAAGTAGAGATGCTACTTGTGCTTCCAAATATCCTTAAACCCAGTTTTGCCATCAGAGTTCACCATACCTACCTATGGATTGAGTAAGATCCTTCAAGTAAGTTGTCATGTTGCAAGCAATAAAAATTGCTCTCTAAATATGTTGACTTATTAGTGCAAAGAAAATAAGCTTTATACGATCTTGTTATGGAAGCAATAAAAGCGACGGACTGCATAATAAAGGTCCATACACAAGTGGCAATATAAAGTGACGTCGTTTTGCATTAAGATTTTATGCATCCAACCCTAAAACCACATGACAACCTATGCTTCCCTCTGCGAAGGGCCTATCTTTTACTTTATGTTTTTACTTTATGCTTGAGTCAAGGTGATCTTCACCTTTCCCTTTTTCATTTTATCCTTTGGCAAGCTCCTCGTGTTTGAAAGATCTTGGTATATATATCCAATTGGATGTAAGTTAGCCTGAATTATTATTGTTGACATCACCCAAAGGTGAATACGTTGGGAGGCAACACAATAAGCCCCTATCTTTCTCAGTGTCCGGTTGAAACTCCATAACCACAAGTATTGTGTGAGCGTTAGCAAATTGTAGAAGACCATATGATAGTTGAGTATGTGGACTTCCTGAAAAGCTCTATTCTTGACTCTTTCTGATGTTATGATAAATTGAAATTGCTTCGATGACTAAGATTATAGTTTGTTAGTTCCCAATGAAGTTTCTGAACCATACTTGACATTGTGAATTGATTTTTACTTGAGCATAAGAAATCATTTGACAAAATCTATTTATGTTGCTGTTATAAGAATGATCATGATGCCCTCATGTACGTATTTTATTTTTATCGACACCTCTATCTCTAAATATGTGGACATATTTTTCGATTTCGGCTTCCGCTTGAGGACAAGCGAGGTCTAAGCTTGGGGGAGTTGATACGTCCATTTTGCATCATGATTTTATATCAATATTTATTGCATTATGGGCTGTTATTTCACATTATGTCGCAATACTTATGGCTATTCTCTCTTATTTTACAAGGTTTACCATGAAGAGGGGGAATGCCGGTAGCTGGAATTCTGGCTGGAAAAGGAGCAAATATTGGAAACCTATTCTGCACAGCTCCAAAAATCCTGAAACTCCACGGAAGTCAGTTTTAGAATTAATAAGAATTATTGAGCAAAGAAAACACCAGAGGGGGCCCACACCCTGGCCAGGAGGGTGGGGGCGCGCCCACCCCTACTAGGCGCGCCCCCTGTCTCCTGGGCCCCCTGGTGGCCCTCCGGTGCCCATCTTCTGCTATATGAAGGATTTTACCCTAGAAAAAATTAGAGGCAAGCTTACGGGACGAAACTCCGCCGCCACGTGGCGGAACCTTGGAGGAACCAATCTAGGGCTCCGGCAGAGCTATTCTGCCGGGGAAACTTCCCTCCGGGAGGGGGAAATCATCACCAACGGTCCTCTCATCGGGAGGGGGTCAATATCCATCAACATCTTCACCAGCACCATCTCCTCTCAAACCCTAGTTCATCTATTGTATCCAATCTTGTATCCAAAACCACAAATTGGTACATGTGGGTTGCTAGTAGTGTTGATTACTCCGTGTAGTTGATGCTAATTGGTTTATTTGGTGGAAGATCATATGTTCAAATCCTTAATGCATATTATTACTCCTCTAATTATGAACATGAATATTCTTTGTGAGTAGTTACGTTTGTTCCGGAGGACATGGGTGAAGTCTTGCTATTAGTAGTCATGTGAATTTGGTATTCGTTCGATATTTTGATGAGATGTATGTTGTCTTTCCTCTAGTGGTGTTATGTGAACGTCGACTACATGACATTTCACCATTATTTGGGCCTAGAGGAAGGCATTGGGAGGTAATAAGTAGATGATGGGTTGCTAGAGTGACAGAATCTTAGACCCTAGTTTATGTGTTGCTTCGTAAGGGGCTGATTTGGATCCATAAGTCTAATGTTGTGGTTAGGTTTACCTTAATACTTCTTTTGTAGTTGCGGATGCTTGCAATAGGGGTTAATCATAAGTGGGATGCTTGTCCAAGTAAGGGCAGTACCCAAGCACCGGTCCACTCACATATCAAATTATCAAAGTACCGAACACGAATCATATGAGCGTGATGAAAACTAGCTTGACGATTAATCCCATGTGTGCTCGGGAGCGCCTTTCTCATTATAAGAAATTGTCCAGGCTTGTCCTTTTCTACAAAAAGGATTGGGCCACCTTGCTGCACTTTATTTACTTTCATTGCTTGTTACTCGTTACAATTTATCTTATCACAAAACTATCTGTTACCTACAATTTCAGTGCTTGCAGAGAAAACCTTACTGAAAATCGCTTGTCATTTCCTTCTGCTCCTCGTTGGGTTCGACACTCTTACTTATCGAAAGGACTACAATAGATCCCCTATACTTGTGGGTCATCACGCATGCAGTCCTCCCTGTGATGCCAACAACGCCATAGGAGCAGCAGTAAATTTGCGCATACCTCCTCGTTTTCCGCGCCGAGAGCAACTTGCAGCCAATCCGCTCCTGTATATCGTAGCTTGTTCTCAGCCGGTAACACCCAAACCTTTCTCATTGCTGCACACAGGGCCCGACTCTTGGTGCAAGTTATGACTGCATGGTGTTCGTCTTCCTCTCCATTACCACATATACTGCATGTAGCATCCATTTCCAAAGTTCTCTTCCACTTATTTTTCTTGGTAGCTAGGGTATTAGTAGCCACCCTCCATGCAAAGATACGAACCTTACAGAGGACTTTTGCCTTCCATATTAGATCCCATGTGCTCCTGTCATTAGGGTCCCTTGTAGAGCTCGAGGGAGTTTGTGATGACTGCTCCTGAATGGCCGCAGCTAGTTTGTAGGCGCTCTTGACTGAGAAGACACCATTCTTCTCATAATGCCATGCAATACAGTCCCCCACCTCCGATGATGGAATACTCAGTTTGCAAATCTCGTCGGCATCGAAGGGATGGAAAATTTGCCTGATGAGGGTTTCATTCCATGCTTTCTTATCCGATTCCATGAGTTGGTTGACCCATCTAAGACGGGATCTCCTAACAAAAGCGGCAGTCATGAGGCCTTCTTTTCTTGGGATCCATTGATCTCTTTGGATTTGTATACTTCTTCTATCTCCCACCCGCCAAATCAGCCCCTTCTTTAGAAGGTCCAAGCCGAATTCAATGGCTCTCCAAACCGGAGAGGCGTCGCTTGCAAACACCATATCCAACAAACTCCCATTTGGGTAGTACTTAGACTTCATGACTCTCGCACAAAGGCTATCCGGGTTTTGTAGGAGCCTCCATGCTTGTTTGGCCAAAAGTGCTTGGTTGAACAAATGCATGTCTCTGAATCCAATACCCCCGGCTCTCTTGGGTTTTGTCATGCGTTCCCAAGACATCCAATGAACCTTCCTCTGACCCTCGGCGTCACCCCACTAGAAATCCCGAATCATTTTCTCGTATTTGTTGCAAAAACCTTTCACTAGTGCAGAACCGGGCAATAGCACCGGTTCGCAAGGCCCTGTAGTGCCGGTTACATAACTGGCACTAAATTGTGGTCACTAAAGCCCCCCCCCTTTAGTACCGGTTCAACATGAACCGGTGCTAAAGGGCAACCACGTGGCGTGAGCCAGCTCCGGGGGCCTGGAGCCCTTTAGTACCGGTTGGTAAGACCAACCGGTACTATAAGGTTTGGGGTTTTTTTAGTTTTATGATTTCTTTTTCATTTAATTTTGTGTTTCCATTTTAATTCTTTTTCGTTTGCTGGTATTTTACGATACTACACATTGTACACGTTATGCATATATATATATATATATATATATATATATATATAGAATTTCTAGTAGAACCAATCATGCATATATATATCATCAATGTCTCACAAACCACCATATTAATTAATTCACACATACACACATGTATAGCTATATACAATTTCTCCTACATATGCATGTTGCCTTCGGAGCCAGTGGCATTAGCCTAATTGGTGCCTTCGGAGCACGATGACAATTGGAAGTGGTTTTCATGGGGGCGGTAGCGGGTAATAGTATTCTCCCTTCGGATTTATGACCTGGTCGAGCAAAAATCCCGCTATTTCCTCTTGAAGTGCTTCTACGCGCTCCGTTTCTAGGAGCTTCTCCCGCACCTCTTTGAACTGTTAAGAAGGAGATCAATATGCATGTATTAGTTGTGTGACTAGATATCGATAATGGTGTAAAAATTGTGAATAGTGTTCTGACAAGCGTACCCATTCCTGTCTTTGAGATCTGCTCCTTTCGGACGCCATCATGCGAATGTTCTCGCAAACGCAGAATGCACACAGATCAGTCCCCTGCGCCTGCTTCAGGGCCTTTACGAGAATGGAATTTGATCAGATAATAATTAATCAAGCATGATAATTAAAGAGATGGCAGCTAGCTAGCTAGCTAGTACTACTTAATTACTTACCTTGGGTCGAAACCATTGAAGCTTTTGTTTCCATTCGCCGGCCGTGACGGCGATGAACCTTGCCCAAGCCCTGCCCGCCGACAAAGAAAATGAATAAAGGGGTTATTAAATAGTTCATATCATGAAATGACGAACTAAATAGGCCGAGATATATAGTTAATAATGATTGAAATTACCTGTTGACTATCCCATACAAGATGTTATAGTCAGTTTTTTCTGAGATTAGTGAGTCCAGTACTTCAACTGTTCCGGCGTCAACTTTAATGATACACAAGACCCAGTGAAATCTGCATGCACACACGTTTGCATGTCTTAATTAAGCGGCATATGTAAGCAAAAACATGTAGCTAGCTAGTAGGCAAAAACAGAGAATTTGTAGTACAAGACAGTGTGACTCACTGGAAGTTGTAAGGAAGTAGTATATCTTCATTGTATTTGAGGCGCTTCAAGAACTCTAGCATGCTGTCCTCTACGTTCTTTTGCTGACGTTGATTTATCTTCCATGTGTATTCATTAACGGTGTTTGGGTCAATGAACCCAATGCCAAAGCGTCCACCTTTTCTCATTTCATACATCTTCATCCTGCATAATACCACAGAAAAGAATATAGTGAGGATAATTACAGGTAATGATTGATCAAAAGGATCACTACAGCTAGCTTGAGACTTAAATTATAGAAAGAAATCACTTACAGACAATAGCAACTGACGATAGATTTGTCGAGTGCGTCTTGATTGTATAACTGAAACAGTTCTAGAATACTCAACGGACACAGCTTTCTCATGGAAGTAATGCTCCTCCTTGACATTCACCATGAGGGACAATCGATCTGAAATCTTGGTAATGTTCATGTACCATTGATGCAATTCATACATTCTCGTTGGGAGGTTCTTGACCTTGTCTGGCGCGACCAAAGGTTGGCCCCGGACATATTTCCGTTTTATTTCATCCTCTCTAAGCAAAGGCATGGGCTCGATCTCGAGGAGTTGTCCAACAGTGATGTTGAGAACTTCAGCCTGCATTATATGCTCCTCCGTTATTACCACATTGCCCACCTCGGGAACGTGCACTGTTTGCCCACAATAATATTGGGCGCGCGTACTGTCACCTGTTGTTGGCACAACAAGCGAGGGGATCGATTGCGCCGCCTGTTCTCCCAGCTGGGGAATGGTTTTCCCGCATTTTTTGGCAGCTGCTTCTTGTTTGCTCGATCCCGATGTAGACGTGCTCGCCTCCCTTTGTAGACGTGCTCGATTTAACTTCCTGATGTGGCGCTCATAGTCTGTGTCAACAGGCTTGGGAGCTGGTGGTTGAGCCATACGAATGAAGTGGTCAATCGTTTCCTCAGGCACTTTCTCCCTTGGCGGCGGTGGCGGTTTCGGTGCAAAATGGGCTTCCACCTCGGCCTTCGATATGGCTGTGATTTCCTCCTCGGACCTGTCATAAGACCTCTGCGGAAGAGGCTTGAGGCTTGGACCATATTTATATCGCTTGCCTCCGCCTGTACTTCCTGTACTACCTCGACTCGTACCGCTACGCACCATAGCTGCGGGGTGTCTCTTCTGCGATTGCTGAGGCGGCGGAGACGGCTGACGGGGCTGAGTTGGACGAGGAGGAGTGGCCTGAGGTTGTGCCGGACTTGGAGGAGGAGTGGACGTCTGACGCTGTGGCGGACTTGGAGGAGGAGGATTGTCCTGACACTTTGCCGGACTTGGAGGAGGAGGAGTGGCCTGACACTTTGCCGGACTTGGTGGACTTGCAGGAGCGGGAGTCTGCTGACTCGGTGGCGGACTTCGACGAGGACTCGGCTGACGCGGTGTCGGTGGCCTTCGAAAGATGATGCAATCCTTTTTCCATAGGATGATACGATGTTTGGCCTCTCCGAGAAAGCGCTCGCCGTCACCTCCAGCAATGTCAAGCTGTAGCTCCGAATATGGTGGGTCCACCACCTCATCAACCAAGACACGAGCATAGCCCGCTGGAATCGGGTTGCAATGGAAGGTTGCCTCGGGGGGATTTGTAAAAGCAAAGCCGTCCGCCACCTTCATGGATATGTTCTTCATTTTGACGTGTAGCTCGCAGTTAGTGTTCTCTGTGATGTCATCCACGGGGTATCTACCCAGCATTGCGTCGTCCGGGACGGAACCCACGCTGCTTCTCGGCATGGATGGGCCGGTGCTATCCAATGCTGGATCATCCGCTAGCTGCTGCAGCTGCTGAGACCCCCTTTGATGGGTAAGTGAGTCGATCTGCTCCTGCTGCCGCTGGAATTTGACTGCCAATTCCGCTTGACTTGCTTCTAGGCCTTGAAGGCGTTCATAGTCCCGCTTCCTCTGCTCCTCCTCCATCTTCCTCTTCTTCTCCTCCGCAATCTTCTTTCTCGCACGGGTTCTGTAGTCGGTGTTCCATTCTGAAAACCCCTCATACCACGGAATAGCGCCCTTGCCTCGTGTTCTTCCCGGGTGTTCAGGATTTCCCAGGGCACGCGTAAGCTCGTCGTTCTCTCTGTTGGGCTGGAACACCCCCGATCGTGCCTCTTCTATTGCAACAAGTATCGCATCGTCGGCTCCCTTCAGACTTGCCCTCGTCGAAACATTGCCTGTCTCCGGGTCCAACTCCCCCCCATGCGCATAGAACCAAGTCCTGACCCTGGGGGGCCAGCTCTTAGTAGCCGGAGTGACACCTGCATCCTCCATCTCTTTCTCAGACTTATCCCACTTAGGCATTGCCACCGCATAGCCACCTGGCCCCAGCTTATGGAACTTATCCTTTTTTTCGGCATTCTTCTTGTTTATTCTCGACCGTTCCTTAGCTAATTCCGAATCCTTGAATTTCACGAAATCGTCCCAATGATCACGTTGGTTCTCTAGTGTTCCCTTGAATACTGGAGTCTTCCTTCCTCCCTTGACGTACTTCTTCCATTCACGATTCTTGTGGTTCTTGAATGCAATCGCCATCATCCTAAGAGCAGCCTCCTTGACTTTCTGCACATCTGCTTCTGTGAAATGATCTGGTAGGGTGAAATGTTCCATGAGAGTATCCCAAAGCAGATCTTTTTGATTCTTGTCGACAAAAGTAACATCTGGACGTGGAGCAGCGTCCTCTTTGCCTTTTGTTTTGTCTTTGCTGGCTCTCTCCATTCTTGAAGGGAGATCGGGAGTTGGTCCTTCACAAGAACTCCGCACTGACGAACGAACTTGTCCGCAATCTTCTTAGGCGCTAATGGTTTGCCAGTAGGGCTGCATGCCTCGATATTGTACTTTACGCCCGGCTTCAACTTTTTGTTCGGGCCTCGTTTCGTCATTTTGCCTGAAGATTTGCTCGATCCGGATGGCTGAAAGAACAAAGATCGATTCGTTAATATATCTTCAAGTCATTTAAAACATGTGATGATCACCAGATGCCTGCTTATATAAATATATATACCTCGCCGGTCTTTGTTGTTTCAGGATCAACATGTTCTTCGTCATCGTCATAATCGTAGTTCATGACTTCATCAATTTGGTCGTCGCGATCGAATATCATATCACCCTCTCCGGTGTTGTTTAGAAATTCGGAGCCGTCATAATCTTCTTCATTCTGATTATCATCTGGCCCGCGTATCATATCGAACATGGTCTGTTCTCCCTCTCTGTCGGTATTGTCTGCCATAGCTTTTGTTTAACTAATCCAAAAGAAATATAAAACAATTTAGTATTCAAATTACATCGTCTCGAATAATAGATATAATCTCGAATACATCGTCTAGAATAATAGATATAATCTCGAATACATCGTCTCGAATAATATATAATATTGAATAGTACATCACTGGCTATTAGCTAATAAAGATCGAATACTACAGAAGAATCTAGGACACTCGCGGTTCCTCCGGCGCGGGCGGTGGACACCCAAAGAGAAGGAACCCTCACAGGATCATAGCTGAAGTGAGATCCCCGAAGAAACTGCCACGTATTGGAGAACCTGCCGCCCTCTAACGCAACCATGTAGCGATGGACGTGCTCGTCCTCCTCCCTGACACGGCGACGTACCACCTCCGGCGGGGCCGGGTCCCTCCGCACCGAAACTGGCCCACGCGAACGCCACCAAACGAGATCAGGGTCGACGACGGGACCCGGGGCCGGGTTCCTCATCAAGCGGCGCGCCCCTCCAGGCAGCACCTCCCAGTGCCAGCCCGGCGGAGCCCAGTCCCGGACATGGGTCGGCTGGACGTCGTCGCGGACGGGTCGACGGCGAGGATGCGGGCCGGGCATCGTCGAGAACAAATACTAGCTATATGCCCGCAAAAAGTAACATTTTTTAATGATTGGATTTTGATAACTAAAATTTCTAACATTTCTATATAACACTAATTATGCTAATCTAAATAATCTAAATAACACTAAAATTTCTAACATTTCTAACATTTCTATATAACACTAATTTCTAACATTTCTATATAACACTAATTTCTAACTGATTAAACACTAATTATATCCATCTAACATGCATTCATACATATATAATAGTGAAAAAATAATAATCTAAATAATCTAAACTAATTAAACATACAAAATACGTGTGTGTGTGTACTAATTAAACACTAATTATCTAAACTAATTAAACATACAAAATAATAATCTAAATAATCTAAACTAATTAAAGACTAATTATCTAAACTAATTAAACATGCTTGTGTGTGTGTGTACGGGCTCGAGGAGGGCTCACAGCGGACGAGGGCGACGGCGAGGCGACGGCGAGGCGAGGCGACGGCGAGGCAACGGCGAGGCGACGGCCGGGGCGGCGACGGCGGGGACGGCGCGACGGGGACGGGGACGGCGCGACGGGGACGGGGACGGCGCGACGAGGACGGGCCGGGGCAGCGATGGAGACGAGGGCGGCAACGGGGACGGGGGCGGCGACGGAGACGAGCGGCGACGGAGACGATCGAGGGCGGCGGCGACGGCAACGGAGACGGAAACAGAGGAACGAACAGAGAGGGAAAACGAAATTTTCGCACTCTAGCATATATAGAGGGCACCTTTAGTACCGGTTGGAGCCACCAACCGGTACTAAAGGCCTGTTTTTGGCCAGGCCAAGTGGCGGGAAGCGACCCCCTTTAGTACCGGGTGGTGGCACAAACCGGTACTAAAGGCCCCCCCTTTAGTACCGGTTTGTGCCATGACCCGGTACTAAAGGGGGTGCGCTGGCGCAGGTGCGGTGCGGCAAGTTTAGTCCCACCTCGCTAGTCGAGGGGCTACCGCACTGGTTTATAAGCCCCAGTGCGGTAGCTCTCTCGAGCTCCTCTCCTAACCAGGCCTACTGGGCCTACCTGTCCTCTTCGCCTAGTGGGCCTACTGGGCCTTCGCGGGCCTGCATCCTGGCCCAACGAAAGGTTGTGTCGCTAGTCGTATGCAGGCCGCTTTGGCCCAGTAGGCGGGCTTTTTTTTCTTAATTTTTTTTGCTTTATTTTTTTTTTGTTTTATTTATTTTTGAGTTGTTTTTTGCTGTATTTAGAGTTTCTTTGTGAATATTTTTGCTTTAGGTACAAAAAATTACAAACTTTCTGTTAGTGCCGGTAGATTGCAAATTTGAATAGTTTAAATTTTGAATTATTTGAAATTTGTGTGAATCACTAGTTTGTGAATAACTTAACTTTGAAAAAAGTTTTTTCAGTGATTCTTTTTTCTTATGTTTAATATTAGTGTGTTTTATCATTATATTCAATTTAGTAATGCTTAGGTTATTTAAAAAATGAAATGCCTTTGTAACAGTTCAGTTTTCGTCGGAAACCCTGATACTTCGAAAGAGATTGTCCATTTTGTACACGAAGTGCATCCAGTTTTTGCCGTAACCCTCTCTACTTTCTTGCACATGCTATTTGTATGAAATTATGATACCATGCCAACTTTCAACCTTTTCTGAGTTCATTTGAATTGCTTTTCAATTTCAGGGTCATTTAGCTGGAAAAAAATCAGTAAATGCATGAAAAGAATTTGTTTGCACATAAAATTTCTTCGCGTTTCAAATGCCAAAACACATAACTACCCTAACTATTACAGACATTCCCTCCTGGGTGTGAAACACAGAAGAAAGTGATGATAGTGAAGCCGATCACATCCCAGATCTTTGGGTGTGAAACTTTTTCTTCGCGTGTGTCCCTTTGCGCCGTAACCATGGAAAATCTTCATCATTTAACGGGATGCTCGGGTCAATATTCACTGTGAATGGAGCAATTTCATCAAACTTTTCATAATCTTCTGACTTGTCTGTCTTGTCATCCACTCCCACGATGTTTCTCTTCCCAGAAAGAACTATGTGCCGCTTTGGCTCATCGTACGATGCATTCGCTTCCTTATCTTTTCTTTTTCTTGGCTTGGTAGACATGTCCTTCACATAGAAAACCTGTGCCACATCATTGGCTAGGACGAATGGTTCGTCTGCATACGCAAGATTGTTGAGATCCACTGTTGTCATTCCGTACTGCGGGTCTTCCGTTACCCCGCCTCGTGTCATATTGACCCATTTGCACCGAAACAAAGGGACCTTTAAACCACGTCGATAGTCAAGTTCCCATATGTCCTGTATATAACCATAATATGTTTCCTTTCCCGTCTTGGTTTCTGCATCAAAGCGGACACCACTGTTTTGGTTGGTGCTCTTCTTATCTTGGGCGATCGTGTAAAATGTATTACCATTTATCTCGTACCCTTTGAAAGTCATTATATTCGAAGATGGTAACTGGGACAGCAAGTACAGGTCATCTTCAATAGAGGTGTCATGCATGGTACGTGTCTGCAACCAGTTGGCGAAACTCCTGGTTTGTTCACGTGTAATCCAGTCATCAGACCGCTCCGGGTGTTTGGAGCGTAGCAAATTCTTGTGTTCATCCATATACGGAGCCACCAAGGTGGAATTCTGTAGAACTGTGTAGTGTGCTTCAGTGAGAGAATGTCCGTCCATACATATTATTTGTTCCCCTCCTAGCGTGCCTTTTCCATCCAGTCTGCCCTTATGCCGCGATTCAGGAACACCAATCGGCTTAAGGTCAGGAATAAAGTCAATACAAAACTCAATGACCTCCTCATTTTGATGGCCCTTGGAGATGCTTCCTTCTGGCCTAGCACGGTTATGAACATATTTCTTTAAGACTCCCATGAACCTCTCAAAGGGGAACATATTGTGTAGAAATACAGGACCCAAAACGTTAATCTCTTCGCATAGGTGAACTAGGACGTGCGTCATGATGTTGAAGAAGGATGGTGGGAACACCAACTCGAAACTGACAAGACATTGCACCAAATCATTCTGTAACCTTGGTATGATTTCTGGATCGATTACCTTCTGAGAGATTGCATTGAGAAATGCACATAGCTTCACAATGGCTAATCGAACGTTTTCCGGTAGAAGCCCCCTCAATGCAACCGGAAGCAGTTGCGTCATAATCACGTGGCAGTCATGAGACTTTAGGTTCTGGAACTTTTTCTCTGCCATGTTTATTATTCCCTTTATATTCGACGAGAAGCCAGACGGTACCTTAATACTGAGCAGGCATTCAAAGAAGATTTCCTTCTCTTCTTTGGTAAGAGCGTAGCTTGCATGACCCTGATGTATGCCGTCTTCTCCGTGCATACGTTGCTGGTCCTCCCGTGCCTCAGGTGTATCTTTTGTCTTCCCATACACGCCCAAGAAGCCAAGCAGGGTCACGCAAAGATTCTTCGTCACGTGCATCACGTCGATTGCGGAGCGGACCTCTAGGTCTTTCCAATATGGCAGGTCCCAAAATATAGATTTCTTCTTCCACATGGGTGCGCGTCCGTCCGCGTCCTTCGGAACAGGTTGTCCGCCAGGACCCTTTCCAAATATCACCTTCAAATCCTTGACCATATCATGTACATCAGCACCAGTACGGTGGCGAGGCTTCGTCCGGTGATCCGCCTCACCTTTGAAATGCTTGCCTTTCTTTCTTACGGGATGCCTGCTCGGAAGAAATCGACGATGTCCCAGGTACACATTCTTCTTACAACTATTCAAATATATACTGTCGGTATCATCCAAACAGTGCGTGCATCCGCGGTATCCCTTGTTTGTCTGTCCTGAAAGGTTACTGAGAGCAGGCCAATCATTGATGGTCACGAACAGCAACGCCTTTAGGTCAAATTCTTCCCCCATGTGCTCATCCCACGCACGTACACCTGTTCCATTCCACAGTTGTAAGAGTTCTTCAACTAATGGCCTTAGGTACACATCAATGTCGTTGCCGGGTTGCTTAGGGCCTTGGATGAGCACTGGCATCATAATGAACTTCCGCTTCATGCACAACCAAGGAGGAAGGTTATACAAACATAGAGTCACAGGCCAGGTGCTATGGTTGCTGCTCTGCTCCCCAAAAGGATTAATGCCATCTGCGCTTAGACCAAACCATACGCTCCTTGCGTCATCTGCAAACTCCTTCCCGTACTTTCTTTCGATTTTTCTCCACTGCGACCCGTCAGCGGGTACTCTCAACTTTCCGTCTTTCTTACGGTCTTCTCTGTGCCATCGCATCGCCTTGGCATGCTCTTTGTTTTGGAACAAACGTTTCAACCGTGGTATTATAGGAGAATACCACATCACCTTGGCAGGAATCTTCTTCCTGGGGCGCTCGCCCTCGACATCACCAGGCTCATCGCGGCTGATCTTATAGCGCAATGCACCACATACCGGGCAAGCGTTCAAATCCTCGTACTCACCGCGGTAGAGGATGCAATCATTAGGGCATGCATGTATCTTCTGCACCTCTAACCCTAGAGGGCAGACAGCCTTCTTTGCTTCGTACGTACTCTCGGGCAATTCGTTGTCCTTTGGAAGCATATCCTTTATCATTACCAGCAACTTTCCAAATCCCTTGTCAGATACACCATTCTCTGCCTTCCATTGCAGCAATTCCAGTGTGGTGCCCAGCTTTTTCTTGTCACCTACGCAATTCGGGTACAACAATTTTTTGTGATCCTCTAACATGCGCTGCAACTTCTTCTTCTCCAAATCACTTGCGCAGTTTCTCTTTGCATCGGCAATGGCCCGACCTAGATCATCAACGGGCTCATCTGATGCCTCTTCTTCAGCTTCTTCCCGCATTTCCGGCTCAGCTTCTTCCCGCATTACCGGCTCAGCTTCTTCCCCCATTGTTGTATCATCGTATTCAGGGAACCCATGGCCAGGATAGCTGTCGTCGTCCTCTTCTTCTTCATTGTCTTCCATCATAACCCCTCTTTCTCCGTGCTTGGTCCAAACATTATAGTGGGGCATGAAACCGGACTCAAACAGGTGGACGTGAATGGTTCTTGACGTAGAGTAATTGTGACCATTCTTACAGCCAGCACATGGACAAGGCATAAAACCATCCGCCCGCTTGTTTGCCTCAGCCGCAAGCAGAAAAGTATGCACGCCCTCAACGAACTGGGGAGAGCATCGGTCATCGTACATCCATTGCCGGCTCATCTTCATTACACAACACCGAATAGACCAAATTAATACAAGTTCATACATAAAGTTCATACAACACTTAAATGCAACAAACAAATAACTCTCTAGCTAAAGCATTTAAATGCAACAACAAATGCGATCAAGATCGCAACTAAGGTAACAATTGATCCAACAGCATAATGATACCAAGCCTCACTATCGATGGCATATTTTCTAATCTTTCTAATCTTCAAGCGCATTTTCTCCATCTTGATCTTGTGATCATCGACGACATCGGCAACATGCAACTCCAATTCCATCTTCTCCCCCTCAATTCTTTTCAATTTTTCTTTCAAGTACTCGTTTTCTCTTTCAACTAAATTTAACCTCTCGACAATAGGGTCGGTTGGAATTTCCGGTTCACATACCTCCTAGATAAAAATATCTATGTCAACTTGATGGGCATAATTTGTCATAAACACGAAATGCAACAAATAGTTTTAAAAGAGAATATACCACATCCGAATCATAACAAGGACGAGGGCCGACGGGGACGGATATCAAAACCATGGCACTATGTATAACAAACAACGTACGGGTAAGATAATTATTACATGATTAACTATATATCCAAATCACACAAACATCAATTTTTTATATAAAATTTCATGAACAAGAGGCTCACCACAAGGTGGTGCCGGCGACGGGACGGTGCGGGCGATCGACGGTGGTTACGACGGAGATTTAGAAGGCACTAAGTAAACCACACCTACATATGCAAACTAAGTGTTATTTTTGACCTCAAATTGCATATAAATCAAATACTAGCACATATATATATTTCCTCCCAAATTACTAAACTCACAAATTAATAACTATATAAAGCATTGCAAGAGCTAATCTAGCAATGAGAGATGAAAGGACAAAGTTGCTAACCTTTGTGATCACTTGAATGGATGGGGGCCTTCAAATCTTGACAAATTTTGGGCAAAATGTGTGATGAGCTCGAGGGGAAGAGGAAGAACAGAGAGGAGATAGGAGAGGGGAAAGGGGGAAGAACAGAGCGAGCTGGACAAAGGGTTTATATGCAGGAGGACCTATAGTACCGGTTCGTGGCACGAACCGGTACTAAAGGTGCTGGAGGGGGCCCAGACTGACAACATCCTGCCACCACCCTCATTAGTACCGGTTCGTGGCACGAAGCGGTTCTATAGGTTAGCCACGAACAGGTACTAACGAGAGCGGCCCGGCTAGCCGTTGGAACCAGCACTAATGTATACATTTGTGCCGGCTCTAATACAAACTGGCACTAATGTGCTTCACGTTTGACCCTTTTTCTACTACTGTTTTGAGAGCATAAATACACTCATGGTGAAAGTAGGGAGTGCATGCACGACTGATTTCACATGAACTTCCTTAGCTGCGTATGACATAAATTTCTCAGACCAATCACTGCACCTCTTGCCAAATCTGTCCATTATTGGTTGGAACTGTTCCTCCTTCATCCTCCCTTCGGGAGTTGGCAGGCCTAGGTATTTGCTTTCGAAAGAGGCCGAAACCACACCCAAAATGTTCTTGATTGCTTCTCTTCTTTTCGGTGGGCAGACCTCGCTGAAGAGGAGAGAACACTTGTTCGAGCTGAGAAGCTGCCCAGATCACTTTTGAAAGGTATCCAGCACTTTCTTGATCGTTACAGCTTGTTCTGGTACCGCTTTAAAGAAGATCAGGCTATCATTAGCAAAGAGGAGATTTGAAATGCCTGGGCTATTTCTGGCAATCTTTATAGGGTTGAGGTTGTTCTCGGCTAGCTCCTTCTTTAACAAGAGCACTAATCCATCTGCAACAAAGAGGAATAGATAAGGGCTTAATGGATCCCCTCGCCGCAAACCACGGGAGGGTATAAACGGCTCCGAAAGCTCTCCGTTATACTTCACCGAGTACCTCACTGACTTGACACATTGCATCACCCATTGGGTCCATGTGTTGCAAAAACCAATTTTCTGGAGCACCCCTTCTAGGAATCCCCAATTTACCCTGTCGTAAGCCTTGGCTAGATCCAACTTGTAGGCACAATAGTTGTCATTTTCCTTTTTACAGTGTTGTATCTTATGGAAGCATTCGAAGGCAATGATAGCATTATTCGTAATCATTCTGCCCGGTATGAAAGCGCTCTGGGTCTCCGAGATGATCTCATCAAGTATAGGGCGCAACCGATTGACGAGACACTTGGAGATTACCTTATAGATGACATTGCACAAACTGATCGGCATGTAATCCTTGAGAGACTGAGGGTCTTTACCTTTTGGGATAAGCACGATCACCGTGTCGTTTATTCCTTCGGGCATGATTCCATCCACAAAGAAACCCCGCACGCTCCTGATCACGTCTTCCTTTAAATATCCCCAATTTCTCTAAAAGAAACGGGCCGGGAAACCATCCGGTCCTGGAGCTTTTAGGGGACCTATTTGTAAGAGAGCATCTCCGATTTCCTCGTCCAAGTACGGCTTTATAAGATCGCTGTTCATGTCCCCATTAACCCAAGATGATACTAGCTCCAGAATGTCCATAGGATCAGTGTTTTCCTCACTTGTGTACAAGTTACTGAAGAAAGAGTTTGTTATCGCATGCAGACCGCTGGTATCCTCGACCCAATTACCATTTTCATCTCGCAGTCTTTGGATAGAATTTTTCTTCCGGCGCCAGGTAGCTTTCCTCTGGAACCATTTCGTATTTCTATCCCCTTCGCGTAGATAGGTCGCTCTAGATCTTTGTCTCCACATGATTTCCTTCCTGAATAGCAGCTCATCTAGTTCCTTTGCTAGTTTAGTAGCTTCCATTTCTAGTATAGCCGTTGGTGTGGAGCACCAAATCCTGCTCAACCTTTTCCTGATTTCCGCTGACTTCCGAAGAACCGAGCCAAAATCCCATTTTTCCCAGTCTGACAGGTCCTTCTGCATGTTCTGTATCTTTTCTCCTATCATATGCAGGTTGTCCGCCGGCCCGGACTTACCCCAAGATGCAGTGATTGTTGACTAGGGGGACTCCGCCCTTTCCCACATCTGCTCGTATCTGAAAATACTCTGTCTTCCCTGCTCAACCGGCTTCCATTCTTTCCTAGCGCCCATCCTCAAAAGAATAGGTAGATGATCTGACCGCAAAGAGCCGATGTGAACCACAGAGGCATTTCTGAAGAGGTCGGACCACGTTGGGGAGGCAATGAATCTGTCCAGCCTAGCTCAAACATTGCTGCTGCCTTGCTGTTTGTTGTTATAGGTCCATCCAGGCCCCTTAAAACCCAAGTCGAAAAGGTTACAGTCATACAAGGCCTCCCTGAAGTTTCTCATATACCTTTCTGATCTTTTAGCGACCGAGTAGTGCTCTGACTGCCACATAGTCTCATTGAAATCTCCCGTCATGAGCCATGGCAAATTGCTTGTATTTTTGATTCTACTCAGTAGTGACCACATGTGGTGCCGCTCATGCGGTTTAGGCTCCCCATAAACAAAAGTTCCCCTCCATTAAGGGCCATGAGGGTTTAGTCGGATCAACACATCAACCCCAATAATGGTGCAATAGCTTCCCGTCTAGGACCAAAGAAATTTTGAGTGTGTTTCTCAGTTCAATAATGCTCACTTCCATATCGAGATACGAACGTACTAAATTCAGTTCAGTTTTTGATCATCGAGATTGACCTATGCCATTAATGGTGTAGGAGCTTCTAGAACTACGGGATTTCAAACGTGTTATTTTAGTAAAGGGGGTGTTTATTTACAGGGACTTATTGGTGTAGGGACTTAAAAAATCCCTTTTAGTCCCATCTAAACCAAACAGGAGGGACTTATACAACGCGTTTGGTTCGGGGGAATTAGAGATGGGGAATGGGAGTTGAGGGGTGAGGAGATTAAAAGTCCACTATTTGATTAGAGGGAATGGGAGTTTAAGTGGGAAGGGGAATGTGAGTTGAGGAAGCCAATTCCCACCTATTTCTTTTCAGGGGTACCCTGTTAATTCGTGAGCAGAGTTTTATCTCGTGCTAATTCCCACCATATACCAAACAAGGGAATGGGAGTAAAAATCAACTTCCCATGACTAATCCCTCCATAAACACCCTGGTGCAAACTCCCATTCTCGTGCCCAAGTGTTTACCAAACATGTTGATAGGGACTTAAAGTGGGCATTTGGGACTTATGAAAGAAGACCCTGAGGGAGAGTCTTTTGGGGACTTTTAGGTGTAACATGGTCTTTCAGGCCATGTTTAGTCCAGGAACCAAACAGGTAGGGACTTTTAGGGACTAGCAACTTCTTAGTTGGGACTAAAAAAAGTCCTAGGACTTATGAACCAAATAGAGCCTTATTATTGGTGTAGGGACTTAAAAAAGTCCCTTTTAGTCACATCTAAACCAAACAGAAGGGCTTTATAGGGACTTAAAGTGGGCATTTGGGACTTATGAAAGAAGACCCTCTTGGGAGAGTCTTTTTAGGATTTTTAGTTGTAACATGGTTTTTTAGTCCATGTTTAGTCCCAGAAACCAAACAGGTATGGACTTTTTAGGGACTAGCGACTTTTTAGTTAGGACTAAAAAAATCCTAAGACTTATGAACCAAACAGGGCCTAACTAAGAGTAGATAACCCCACGCATTGCTTTAGAATTTATATCAACGAAATTATGAAAAATAAAATTAGAATATATGAGACTAGTTGGGTAGGCACGCTCACCACACCGGCTATGGTTGGTGCTGGTAGCCTATGACTGAGTTGGCAAGTAACTCGACAATTTAGCAGCTGAGGTCGCTTGCATAATTGTAGGCACGAAAGAGAACAGCAAAAAAACTCCATTTTTTTGCATATTCCTGAACCTTGGCACAATTCTTATGTTGCTGCTTCTCTACATATGTAGTATGGCATATTATGTGAGCTGCGCTGAATAATATGAAATCCCAAATCTGAGCAAATGAACATAAAGAACATTAGCAAGGAACATGCAGAACTGTGCTTTTATCCAGTCCGAAGGATCCTAATGATCATTGTTCATGCGGAACAGAATATCAAAAGAAAACAGAAGCGAGATATAAATTTTTTTAGAATTATCGGTAGACGAGAAAAGGGGCTATTAGGCTTTCATATATGTTGCTTTCAAGGTGGTAAGAAAATGAGAAGGATAAGTGCTGAAAAGGATGATTTCTAATGATAAGGTAGTTCCCCACATGTATCATTTCATAGCAGTTCTAGCATGTTCACGAAACACACACACACACACAAGGAGTATTAGGCTATTCTGGAAACAGAATAACCACAACTTTGCATTCACAAGATACATGCTTATATCAGAGTGAGGAGTTTTGGCTCTCAGGATCATCTGCACCTGCGCTCAATTAAAAAATCAAAATAAATACTATAAAAATTTAAAAAGTTCTAATTTTTTTGACATGATAGATAATTTGGTGCGTGATGTCCGCTCCAAATTTCAAATCATTTGAACATCTCAGTAGCTCTCGGCAAAAAAGACAAATTAAGGTCTGTTAAATAGTGTACTATTCATATACTGTTCTGACCTAATTTTTTTTGCTGAGAGCTACTCAAATGCCCAAATGCTCTGAAATTTGGAGCGCATCTCACGCACCAAATTATCTACCTTGCACAAAAAATTTGGATTTTTTTTAATCTTTCAGTTTTTTATGAATTGTTTCTTGAGCGAGTGCACATGAGCCCGAGCTCAGAATTGGATATTCGCATATATCATAACTTTAGGTATGAAATACCTCAGTTACATGATTGCAGTCTAACTCTAAATTTAGCTCGTATATTCTGATCATGGCATAAATGTGTGCTTCCTAGTTATTCCATAAAACGCCAAATCCCGGAGCTCCTGAACAAACAAATAACAATCAAAGTTCAAAGCATCAGAACAATTCAAATCTACAAAATCACATGCTGGCAAAATACCCAAGCCTCTCGAACGCCTCAGGTCCAGATTTCATGTCCTAAACTCGTATGACCATTGTTGCAATACTCAAACCACAGGCATATCGTGGACAGACACGCGAGGTCCTTGTGGGAATGGCAACCAGAGAGGCAGGCAGGCGGTGAAGGGAGAGGGAGGAGAGAGAGACCAAAGCCATCCAAGTATGTTTGGCACTATCGCTGGATGCGCTCTCTTCTTGTCGGCTCAGCTCGCACTGCGGAGCGGCCGTCGCACTGCTCCTCCTCCTGGGCTGGTGGGGATGGACGTATATTGAATGGGAAGGGGAGGGGTGTGCCAGACGGGGAAGCAGAGTAGGGGGCAACACCAGACGGGGATCCTTGTTTGAGAAGACCCTGTAAAAAACGGCTGGAGTCTCTGCACGTGCCCCAATGTCGGACACACACCTGCAACTGCCCTCAGCGATCCCGCATTAGGCTAGTTGTAGCGGAGAGTAACTTAAATTAGTAACATACATAGGTTATTGGTCTATATTAGTATCTTCATAGTGGGTAGTGTCATGATTGTACTAACATACTCCTTTCGTCCACGAATAAGTGTACGTTTGACATTTAAATTTTGTCCATAAAAGAGTGTACTTCTATCTTTTTAATGCATTTTAAAGTAGAAAATTTATTCTCTCTCATCATACGGTAATCAGGACCAATAACATTCAACACATAGTCTCCCCACTTTTTACATGCACTTAGCTCATTGGAGGTGGGGTAATTAAAGAAGAGAGAGATTGCGGCTTGCACATTTTTATTGGAAAGCGCTATGTGATGGTAAAATATTATGTCTTTTTTGCTTATGTGGCATGCATGTTAATATTTATATTACTCCCACTATGACTAGTCTTAAGTTGGAGGTGATACAACTGCATCACGTTTTGCCATACTGCATCACATTTTTACTGGTTTTTCTTTTTTGTTCTACGATTTTCTTACTGCTTTCAATGGTTTTATTGTGCTTTTTGTTTTTATTCTTTTTTTACTTTGTGTGTTTTTATACACATTTTCCATTTACTTTTTTCGGTTATCAACGGTTTTTATTATCGGGTTTTTTCTATGGTTTCTTTTCGTTTTTTTCCTTTCTCTTCTTTCTTTTTTTGTTTTTTGGTTTATTTCTACGATTTTGCTTGCTATTATCTCAGTTTCCTTGGGTTTTCACTTTGTTCAATTGTTTTCTTCGGTTTAATATGGATTTTCCCGTTTTTCTTTTTCATTCTGTTGCACATGTCTACTTTTTTTATACACAATGTACATTTTTGGTATACATCAAGAATATTTTGTATACAAGCTTAAGAACATTTTACTTTTCAAAAACATTATATGTTTAATGTCTACATTTTTGTAAACATGAATTACATTTCTTATAGATGATTAACATTTTAAAATTATTATTAAATTTGTCTTAAGATATAGTATGTTTTTGTGTCTACTTTTCTCATACACGTTGCACATTTTTCGTATATAGAAACTTTTTATACAAGTTTAGCATTTTTAAATACATAATTAATACTTTTAAAATAAATATTTTTTAGGTCTAGGTTTTTCATATACATTGTACATTATCTTAAACATAAGGAAAATATTTTTATACACATTTTAAAAAAATGGTTAACATATTTTTTTCTAATTTTTTCATTCACAATATATATTTTTAGTATACATCTGAAACATTTATTTATATTATTTAACATTTCGCAAATACATCTTTAACATTTTTTTCAAACACATTTTTTGAGTTGTTTTTGTACCTGTTAAATATTTTTCAAACACATGTTGCAACTTTTTTTTAAATGCTATCAACATTCTTTTAAAGTTGTGCAAACATTTTTTCTACACGTCACAGCCATTTTTTCAAAGCTTAAGTAATTGTGTGTGGAAATATATGTATTTAAGAATTTAATTGAAAATTCAAAAATAAGTAAATAAGAATGAAAAAAGGGAATAGTGAAGAAATGCACAAACCTGCTACAGGGCCGGCCAGTTCCTTCAGGCGATGCTAACTTTCATCACACTACAAGCGATGCAGGGAGCTCCTGTTCGGTGCTTAGAGCATCTCCAATAGCCGCGCTAAACAAACACCGCGCCGCAAATTTACCCATTTTAGAGCGCACGCAATCGCTAGTGTGTCTCCAGCGGGCGCGCAATAACCGCGCGCGCGGCATATAGAGTTGGACGCGCGGTCCGAATCGCTATCGTGTGCTGCGTATTTGGGGCGCCCGCTTCCGCGTGTGGCACATACGAGCGCTCGCGCCGCACTCTCTCCCCCGCGCCACCTTCGCCCCGCACGCGCCGGCGCCGGCGAGCTGACCCGATGGACGCACGCGCCGGCACCCCCCTCACCCCATCCTACAGCCGCGAACCCTCCAGCGTCGCCGCCGTCGCAAACCCTAGAGCTGGGAGCGTTGGCCACGCCTCCGCCGGAGCTCCTTCGAGCATCGGCCTCGCACGCGGCCTCTTCATACCGTCGCGGATGACCTCGGCGGCTGGTGGCGTCGCGCCGGCGCCCACCGTGATGAAGCCGCGTGCACCCCCCGCGAAGCTCCCAAATGCGGCATGGCCGAAGAAGGGCAAGAAATCCGCGAAGAAGAATAAGGCGGCGGATGACTCCGGCACCTCGAAGGCGTCGAGGAAGAAGCTTACAGGGCGTGTGATGAGCACGGCGGCTACTGAAGCGCCAGCGAGCTCACTTGTTGAGCCGGCGGCCGACACGCACCATATGTTCGACGATATGCCCCAAAGGTAAAAAAATCCCGAACTTTTTTTGTCTTCTTATTTTTTGAATGCATACATATAGATAGCTTATTGCATTGTTCTATATACTTTGTAGTGTGAACGATGATGCATACATGTCAACTATGGGTGTTGGCTTGAACAATTCGCATTAGTCTCAAACCAATGACATGCATTTTAAAGACCATGAGTTCGAGGTGGATGAGGATGGTGAGGGCATTGTCGACTCACCGAAAGGAAGAGGAGGCAACTACACCAACGACGAAGATGTTGTGCTATGCAAAACTTGGTTGGACGTGTCGAGGGATCCATCCGTTGGAGGTGATCAAAGTAGAGATGCTTATTGGCTCCGGATGAAAGAACACTTTGATCTTCGCAAAATGAGTGGAATTGACCGCTCCGCACGATCACTTCGCTCCCGGTAGTCGACCATCAATAGGGATTGTCAACAATGGGCGGCCACACAAAAAGAGGTTGACAAGTTGAACCCAAATGGCACCAATGATGATGATAGGGTAAGTGTCATTTCATCATTCCTCATGTTCACATCATGCTTGTTGTTGGTGTTTCTTGTGCTAACTTGTTTTGTTTTCATGTAGTTAAATATTGCACAAAACTTGTTCAAAGGAGAGGAGAAGAGGACCAAGAAGGGGAAGATCAAGAAAGGAAGGCCATTTACCTTGCATCATTGCTATGAAGTATTGAAGGACAATGAGAATGGAAAGGAGATGATGAGATAAAAAATGCTATGGAAGCAATTGTCAACACAAGAAGAGAAGCCAACGAGGTGAGGAAAATGGCAAGGAACCAAGATGCCGCAGCCGAGGAGAGGAGGTTGGCGGCCGAGGAGAGGAGGGTGGCCGCCGAGGAGAGGAAAGTGGCATTGGAGGAGAGGAAGGTGGGCATGGAGGAGCGAGCTAAGTTGTTGGAATGGGAGAAGCATTTGTTCTTCTTGGACACATCTTTGTTCAATGATGCGCAAAAGGAGTATGTCAACCTTGCCCGTGGAGAAGTCTTGATCCAAAAAAGAGCCATGATTTGCACAATGGGTGGCGGTGGCCTTGGCGGCATGGGTGGCATTGATGCCATGGGTGGCTTTGGAGCTACCATGGGCGGCATGGGTTTCATGGGTGGCTTTGGAGCTACCATGGAGACCATGGGAGGCATGGGTGGCTTTGGAGCACCTCCGGGCGGCTTGGACGGCATGGGTGGCATGGGTGACATGGATGGCATGAGTTCTGCGTCTCTCATTGGGGGCATGGGTGCACCTCCGGGCGCCGGTGTGCCACCTTTGCATGAAGATGCCGTTGAAGATCTTGGCAACACCTTCCGAGCTTCACGTGATGAGGATACGGCGCGCAACAATGAAGAGGAGGAGGAAGAATCGTCTTCGGAGGAGTCGGATGAATCGGAGGAAGATGAGGATGAAGACGAAGGAGGACGAGGCTTGATTCTTGTGCCTTTTGTTTGTGTCATCATAACTTGGTTTGCATGTTGAACTTGGTTTAATTTATGTTGTGGGCATGAATTTGAACTTGTGGGCATGAACTTTTGGGCACGAACTTGGTTGGAATGATGTTTGTGATTCAATATATGCCATGTATTTTGTGTTGATGTATGAAATTTGTGCCCAAAATGAGAACAAATGTGTGCGCCGGATGCTCGCTCGTGCTGCATTTTAGCGCTACTGCTGGAGCAAGCGCTGCGACGCATCAAACCTGACGATGGGCGTGCCGCAAACCAAATTTTAGCGCGCCGCGGGTTGGGCACCTGTTGGAGATGCTCTTAATGCGTCGGGTACCGATACTGGTGGTCACACGCCTCGCATAGTGGGTCGGCACACGAAGTGTGGCGAGGAGCAGGGAAGGTTGTTAGAGGCGTATCGCATTAAATGCTCGCCCGGTTACATGCATATTGCATTAAATGATAAAATTTGAGACACCGTTTGGTCACTGTTTGCGGACGTGCCCTAACGCATCCGCGGACATTTGAGGCCCCAAATTTGCAACCTCCGGTTGTAGATGCTCTAACAAGCGCGAATAGCTAAAACAAAATGCAAACGTGTATGATCCTCGAATAAAATAATAAAAGCACGGGAGGAGAGACGCTGAACAAGTGAACTATATCTCGGTTACAACGAGACAACATTCAGTCTCGCCTGAACACTTTCTTACGTTCGAACGGTAATGGGTTTGCCCATTCTATTAGCACGCGTTCGTTCGAGCGGGTTTTTTAGTTTCGTTTTTTCCCTTTTTCTATGTCCTCTCTTTTCTTTTCTTTTACTTTTACTTTTTTCCTTTTTTTCACTGGGTTTCTTCGTTGTCTCATGGTTCTCACTAAATTTTTTCTTCAGTTTAATTTGTTTTTTATTTTCACTTGTTTCTTCCCTTTCTATTTATTTCTTCCTTCGTTTTTCGTTGTTTCTCTTTTGGTTTTCTTCATTTTTCTTTGTTTTTTCTTCCGTTTTCATCATCTTGCTTTGTCTTTTCTTTTAGTCTTTAACACGTGTCTACATTTTTCATGCACATTTGTACATTTTATGTATACACCGAGAACATTATTTTATGGTTGTTGAACACTTTTTATAATTGTTTAACTTTTAGTAAATATATTATTAATTTTTTTAAAAATATGTTAGATGACTACTTCTTTCATACTCCCTCCGTTTCAGAATATAGGGTATATTGATTCCCTTGCAAGTTAACCATTAATGTGTGACCAAGATTATAGAATAACATAACAACATTTGCAATACCCAATAGAGAAAATATGATGTATAAAGTGATATAAATTTGGTATTGTGGATATTGATATATTTCTCTAAAAACATGGGCAAACTTGCACTCGTTTGACTTTTGAAAAAACAATACACTTTATATAAAAGGAACGGAGGGATTACATGTTAGTACATTTTTTTGTACATATTAGGAACATTTTTAATACATGTTGAACATTTTTGAAGGATATGATTAAAAAAATTAATACACTATCAACATTTTAAAAATTATATGTATTTTGTTTGAATTTTTAAATATAAGTTCTACATGTTTTGCATATATCAAGAACATTTTATTGTACGCCTTTATCATTTTTCAAATAGATTAATATTTTTTTTCAAATTTATGTTCAATGACTACTTTTTTCATACACATTGTACATTTTCAATATATCAGGAACTTTTTTTATACATGTTTAAACTTTTTCAAATATATGATTAACATTTTATTTGATACGTGATCAACCTTTTTTTTCAAATGCTTGATTAACATTTTTGAAATACATGATCAACATTTTTCACACACATTTTTCGTATACATGAGAAATATTTTTTAATAAACATTAAACATTTTCAAATGCTAGATTATTATTTTTCAAAGTTTTATGTAGAGTGTGTATGTATATATATTAAAAATATTTGGAAGTATTAAAAAGTAAAATAAATGAAGAAAAAATTGAAAAACAAAAAATGTGAGAAAAAAAAAGAAGATTGTGGCCTCCTGCGAGTTGGGCCGGCCCACCTGGCGCTCCTCTTCACACGAGGGTTCCTTTACATCTCGCTATAAGTGAGAGAATATGGGCGCCAGGATGGAATCCTGCTGGTCTGTGCGGGAGGAATACAAAGACCGGAGGCGACTTTGAGAGCTTGGGGCGGGCCGAGGATACGACTCGCAAGCCCGAGGCCTTAAGCCTGGGACGATGATGGTGTCAGGTTCCTTGACATACCCCCGGCTTCGCCTTGGCGTCCGATGCAAATGCCGCGACCAACAGCCAACAAAGCTCGCCTCTCCTCGTCGGAGCGCCAAGAAACCCCTCGCCCCACCTCTCACCACCACGCAGCGCCCACCGCCTCTGCCCTCTAGCGGCCCAGAAACGGTGAGTCGATGGATCGGTTCCAGGACGTCCATCAATTCTACACGACGGTGCCCCCTCCTGACAGCAGGCGTACCATAGGGCCCGAGGGGCCATCAAGGAGATGGCAACTGGAAGGAGCCTGGAGGATCAGATAGATATCTAGAGACCACCTTGGCCCCAAGTCTACACGATAGTGGCTAGATTTGATCTATCTCCTGTAAAACTCTAACCTCCACCATGCATATAGGAGGAGGCTACGGGGCTCTCATTCTCATATACTTTCGTAGACCTAGACTCTCGGTAGCAACACATCTTCCCCATTGTAGGCCCTCACATGAAGTATAGTCACCATGAATACAAACTCAAAGTAGGATGTAGGGTATTACTCCTCACCGGAGGCCCAAACCCGGATAAATCACCTGGGCCACCTCCGATCTGGTATTTTCGGCTACGCTTGCTACCCTACCGAGGGTATTAACCGGATTACGCACCGTCGGTTCATGCAGGGTCGTCCTTCGGGATCATATGGGTGCGTTCATCGACGCTTCTATTGCAAAACTCAGCATATTGCAGACATTGTTTGAACAAAGGTTTGATGTTTGCTCGAAGTATAGGAACCAGGTCACTCACGGGGAAATACACTTTGGTTCCTAGTTGAAGATACACCCTATATGGGGATTTTTTTTAATAATTAAACAAAAATTCAAAATAGTTCAGAAGTATTTTTAGAATAAACTTGACTTACTTTTGCACTAATATAAATTTTCACGAACAAAAATATCAATGTTGACTTCAGAGCAAAAAAGACAAAATTTATTAGCTATCGGAGGTCACTATTCACACTATTTTGGCCAAAAAATTGTCTTTTTTCAAAAGAAGTCAAAGGGGGATTTTCTTTTTATGAAAATTTTCTCACAAGTAAAATGGAAGATCAAGTTTATTTCAAAAATATTTTCAGATTTTTTGACTTTTTATTAGATTAATAAAAGAAATTCCATATAGAATGTAGATACACCCATGGACCAAAAGTTCCCCTCCGTCACTCACGCACGAACACACAACATTGGAAAAGAGAGCACGGGCCCCAGGACACAGCTAATTTTTTTTAAAATAATACATTTTTATATTAAATTTTAGAAATATTATGCCGTAATTATATTTTTTAAAAATATTACCCAATCGGCCTACTGCTGACCAATTGGATCCAGTCGGCCTACTGCTGGCCGATTGGCCCCCAGTCGGCCCACTGCCAGCCGATTGGATCCAGTCGGCCCACTGTTGGCCAATTGACCCTAGTCGGCGCACTACTGGCCAATTGGCCCCAGTCGGCCCACTACTGGCCGAATGGCACCCAATCTACTTTCTATAGGCCGAAAGGTGCATGCACCCATCTATATGTTGAATAGGTATATGAAAAATGTTGAAGAAGTATTTGAAAAAAATTTGATCATGCATATAAAAATGTTAGTTAAGCATTTGAAAAAAAAATGTTGCACAAGTATTTGAAAAATGTTGAACAAATATTTGAAAACTGTTGAATAGGTATTTGAAAAATGTTGAAGAAGTATTTTAAAAAATGTTGATCATGTATATATAAAAATGTTAATCAAGCATTTGCAACAAATGTTGAAGAAGTATTTGAAAAAATATTGAACAAGTATTTGAAAAAAATGGTGAACAAGTATTTCAAAAAATATTGATTGTAAATAAAAATGTTGAACAAGTATTTGTAAAAAAAATTATCATCTATATAAAAATGTTGAACAAGTATTTGAAAAAAATTGAACAATTATTTAAAAAAATTTGAACAAGTATTTGAAAAAATAATATAGAAAAAAAGAAAAAAATAATGGAGAAGACCGGATCAGTCGCCTCTAGTTGGCCGCGGTCCCTTTTCTAACCAGTAACTGGAAACTAATGGGGTGGTTAGCTGCACTGGTGATTGCCATGGAGACCAGGCATCGATACCCAACGCAGCTAATAACTACCCCACCAGCTTCCAGATGTTAAACATTTTTTCAAATACTTGTTCAATTTTTTAAAAATACTTGTTTAACATTTTTTAAATACTTGTTCAACATTTTTATATACATGATCACCATTTTTATAAATACTTGTTCACCATTTTTATATAAATGATTAATATTTTTTTCAAATACTTGTTCAACATTTTTTGCAAATGCTTGATTAACATTTTTTTAAATGCTTCTTTAATATTTTCCAAATACCTATTCAACAGTTTTCAAATATTTGTTCACATCTTTAAAATACTTGTTTAATATTTTTTTAAATGCTTGATTAACATTTTTATATGCATGATCAACATTTTTTCAAATACTTCTTCAACATTATTCAAATACCTATTCAACAGATAAATGGGTGCATGCACCTGTCGGCCTAGAGGAATCACACTGGGTGCCAATCGGCTAGCAGTGGGCCGACTGGAGCCAATCGGCCAGTAGTGGGCCGACTGGATCCAATCAGCCGGCAGTGGGCCGACTCGGGGCCAATCGGCCAGCAGTAGGCCGACTGGATCCAATCGGTCAGCAGTAGGCCGATTGGGTAATATTTTTAAAAAAATACAATTACGGTGTAATATTTCTGAAATTTAATATAAAAAATGTATTATTTAAAAAATTTTAGCCAGGACACAAGCAGGAGAGCAACACGCCAGGTCACCAGAATCCAGAAGTAAGGGGCAAGCCACTAGACTAGAGCGACACAACCTAGCAGTCTCGCCGGATCTGATCTGATGGTGATTCACTCTCTTCACGCTGCTTCTGTGGCGCCTGGCGGGTGTGGCGGCGTGCCGTGCGGCGTGATGCGGCAGGGCAAGGAGAGGGAGCAAGGCCGCCGACCGCTTCGTGGTCATGACGGCGTGCTAGGGCAGGGCAAGGAGAGGAATCAATGCCGCCGGCGTGTTGGCGCAGGGCAAGGAGAGGGCAGCGCGGAGGGAGAGGCTCCTGGCAAGAGAAGGAGCAACGCTGCCGGCCGCCGCCACCGCGCGTTTGTTCGAGGGGAGGATGAAACCCGTGAGGGGCCAGAGGCAGCGCTCGAGAGCGTGGGCCGGGCCGAAGAAATGGCCCGCAGCCCGGAGGCCTCAAGCCTTGGACGACGATGGTGTCAGCCTGTCAGGCGCCTTGAAACACCAAAATCACTAGTTGAGGAGTACTCGTTGCAAAGATCACTCCAACCTCTCCAGGTTGCAACAAGTGGCACGCTGCATGTGCGCCACTTGTCGCAACCTGGGAGTTTTCCCTTTTTTCGTAGATTCGTTTATTCAAAACGTTTTATCTCTTAAACCGTGCGTCCAAATCTCGAACCGCTTTCACCATTGGATTTCTCACGTCGAGATCTTTAAAACTAGATCCCATGTTGATAGGTTTTGACGAACTTCTTTTTCATGAAAAAACCGGACGAAAAAACCAAACCGAAAGAATGGGTTTTTCCCTTTTCGAAAGAGGCACGCCCGTGCCTCTACAACCGTGACTCTCGTGAAAGTTTTTTTTCGTTTTCGAGAGGCATGGCCGTGACTCTCGCGAAAGCACAACTATGCCTCCCGCGGAAGCAAAACCGTGACTCTTGCGAAAGGAAACAAAAACAGAAAATGTGTTTTTTTTCGAGAGGCACGACTGTGACTCTCACTAAAGCACAACCGTGCCTCTCGCAGAAGCAAAACCATGACTCTCGTGAAAGAAAAAAAACAGAAAACATGTTTTTTTTCGTTCCTGAGAAGCACGGCCCTGACTCTCGTGAAAGCAAAACCGTGCCTCTCGCGAAAGCAAAACCGTGACTCTACCGAAAGGAAAAAAAGAAAATGCGTTTTTTCGTGCAATTTTTTTTTCAAATTATTTTTGATCGAAAAGCTAAGGAAGCCCTGTGGAAAACCAAAACGTCAAAAAACACAAAAAAAATTAAAGAGCCGAAAACACGTGCGAAAAAAAAACGGAGGAAGCGCCCAGAGCGCGGCACGTGGCGAATGACTGAGAGCGCGCCGAGTGACGCTGATCGTTGCAAGTCTCCCGAAGGAGCGCTCGTTAACTAATTGCTCTCTTGAAATACCCCGGCCTTGCCGGAATTTCCTTTTTGACGCGCTTTGCGTCAAACTGCCGGCGCTTCGCACGGGCGAGCGACCGTGCAGCGATGCTATGGGCTGGCCCAGTTACGTAGACGACAACCCCAACTAGCCAGCCGGTTTTTGGGAACCTTCTAGAAGGTTCCCTGAACCGGCTTTTGCTTCTTTGTCCGGTTTTTCTGTTTCTTTTCTTTTGTTTTTCTGTTTCTGTTTCTTTTTCTTCTTTTTTGTTTTGTTTTCTATTTCTTTTCCCCTTTTCATTTTCAAGGTTATTTTATCTTTTTTTAACTAAGTTCATGTTCGAAAATTGTTCTTAATTTTTGAAAAATGTTCTTGCTTTTAAAAAATATTCGAAATTTTAAAAAATGGCCGTTTTACAAAAATTGTTCATTAATTTAGAAAAATGTTTTGGATTAAAAAAATGTCTTATTTTCTAAAAAATATTCCAAAATCTTTTGTTCAAAATTTTCACGACTTTTCCAAAAATGTTCAGGTGTTACAAAAAATGTTCCCCTTGTCAAAAATTGTTCATGTTTTCAATATTTCGGAGTTTCAAAAAATGTCCCAGTTTCATAAATTGTTCACAAATTTTAAAAAATGTTTGTGTTTTCAATTTTTTTTCATGAATTTCAAAATATGTTGGCGTATTTAAATTTTGTTTTGGAATTTGGAACAATGTTCCCGTTTTCAAAAGTCTACATGATTTTCAAAGAAAGTTCCTGTTTTTAAAAAATGTTATTGTTTTTCAAAAAATTGTTCATGAATTTGGAAACTGTTTGCGTTTCTTAGAACACTCAGTTTTCTGCCTATCAATGTCGGAACTTCTATTTCTTTTTCATTCTTTTAAAATACGTTCGGGGTATCAAAATTTATTCATTTTTGTTAATAATAAAAATTAGAAAACTTCTCTACTACTTTTAAAAAACTCCTTCACAAATTTTGTTCTTGTTTTCCGAAAATGTGAACATTTTTCAAAATATGTTTGAAATTCCTAGTTTTGGTTTTGTTTTTCAAAGACTATTTTCTAATTTCAAATTTTGTTCATATTGCTTCAAAAATTCTTTCGTGTTTTCCAAAATATCTTTCAAATTTCAGAATTATATATGCTACACGTACAGAAGTTAACATCGAACCGGGAATATGCCGCAACGGTAACTCCTAAATAAGTTGGCGATGCGTTTTTGTGCACGTAAGGCCATTTACTGTAGCAGAGCTACGTTGCGTCGACTGTTTTGAGTTTTCTATTTTTACTGCTGTTAACCTCGGTGCATCTTCGTGGGCCGGCCCAGGCGAACGGCTCTTATTATGTGCCTCACCTTGGCGCCCGACGCAACCGCCTCAACCAACAGCCAACAGAGCTCGCCTCTCCTCGCCGGAGCGCCAAGAAACCGCACCTCTCGCCACCGCGCAGCAGCGCCCACCGCCTCTGCTCTCCAGCGCCCACCGATGGACCGGTTCCACGACAGGCAGCACGTGTGGCTGCGGAGCCGCGTGCACGGCACGTACCTCAACGCCAACAGCGACGGGAAGACCGTCTCCCTCCGCGGCCGCCGCGCCTCGCTGAAGGCCGCGTGGACAGTGCACATCTACCACGGAGAGGGAGACGCCGTGTACCTGCTCCTCCACAGCGCCGCCTACGGCCGCTACCTCGCCGCCACGGCCACGCCGGCGCCGCTCGGCCACAACGGCTTCCGCGCCGAGCAGCCCGACTACGATGAGCCGGAGATGCAGGCCATCATGTGGCAGGCCGTCGGGGCGGGCTTCGGTGACGACGTCATGCTCCGCAACGTCGGCGGCCGCTACCTCCGCGCCAACGGCAGGTACCTCGGCTGGAACACCGGCGTCAGCGTCGAGGACACGGACCACGTCAGCACCATGATGTACTGGATCGTCGAGACCATCCCCGCCAGAGAGGCGGGCATGCCTGACCTTCCTGGCCCGCCCGTGAGTTCGCCATGACCAGCTTCTCGAATTGCCAAATTCATTCGCTCTAGAGCAATTCGTGATCTGTTCTTGCTAAATTTGCACTTCTTGACTTCTCGAGATTTCGATTCTTGCTTCTGCTGAACATAACCTGCAACTCAACTGCAGAACCGCGTGCTCTACATCATGCTCGGCCAGGCGTGGCGGCTGATCGTGTTCGTGCGAGCGACCGCCGAGGGGTTCTACGGCGAGGACGGCTGGTTCTTGTTCCCTTTCAGGGGGAGGTCCGTGAACTACCTGAGGGACGAGCTGGCCGACGGCGTCGCTTTCATCGACGGCCAGCCCCCCGCCGGCATCGCCATGTGCGTCCGAGCGGGCCGCTACGGGAGGCTGACTCCACTCGTCGTCGACCTGACCCGCTACGCTGGCCACGCCGAGACCCTCCAGATTGTCGTGATGCTGTCCGGGACCCCTGGTGAGCCTCTCTCCATGCCACAACTCACAACTTCCTGAAGATTTCTTGATGGTGACAAGAAGTGAACCGGTAGTTTTGATTGATGTAGTTACTATTTTCTGCATGGCTAATCTGCTTGTGTTTGAGTAATTTACTGGAACAGTTATAGTATGAGGAGAAAAGGTTAACTGAAACTGTTGTAGTCTGAAACTTGTTAGGTGTTGGGAATTGTCTGCAGCTGTAGTAATCTTTTAGATAGATGAAAGATGATCCGTGGCTAGTTAACAAATCATTATGGAACTTAAAACTCCAAATCAGTTTATTCATCTCTTTTCAGCGTTAACAGATAAGATGGTGATATCCGTTTGATTTGGCCCATTTAGGTTCCAACAACACTAAACTAAATACAGTATTATTTTTTATTTTGCATAATTCTGAGATTTAGATTGTTCATGTCCTCCCTACTGACCCTCTTTAGTGAGAAATGTGCTGTTGGTCTCGGATCTGCTATGCACAGATGTTGGTGTAGATACTATTTTGCTGCATGAACATGATATTTGAGATTTTACTTTAGTGGAGTGCTAATCTGATATTATGATGCGCTTGTCTCATACTGTTGCAGTCTTGTAGAAAAGTAAAGTAGTTGGATGTAGAAATGTAACAGTAGGTGTCAATGCCATGTGGATTTATGGTCTGAACCTAGTTGCACACTTCTGTCTTTGATTCAGATAATTCAGTACGCCCAATTCATAACATTTGCCGATTAGAATTATGGACTCTAAAAGCCAAATCAAGCTCAGACATCTCATTTCTCCTTTGCAGAGAAGATACTAATTTTCTCACCTGTGAATAAAATTCAGATACTCCTTCACCTGAGAAGATTAGAATTATGGAGTAGTATCTTACAATATCCTTGCACATAATATTGTTTCAGGTTTTGTCTTGTTTATACCGTTATTGAGTATTGGTCTGCTGCCTAACTGGTTCATACTTTCTGCTGATTCAGCGTACGATGATCTGCGATATCCAGATGTGGACGCAGTGTAGAGAAAGCTCGGAGCGGGAGGCCTGACAGTTAACCTGTTCATAAGTTGCGTCGCCTCAGATACGACGACAACAGAACTGGATGCCCACTTTTTGCCTATAGATACGTAGATATAGGTTCAGAAAACTCAGCAGCTCATGTGTTTCTTCTGCTAGCTAAACTTGGTGAAAACGTTGCGTCCAATGGCTGAACAACTCTGTAGTAGTGATCAAAGATTGGTAGTGCGATGCTGGTTGTAGTAGTCGTTTCAGTGTCGCTCTTCTGAAATTCATCTCCTTAATGTGATTGTCAATGCTTCGGAGCATTTCACTGTTGGGGTTCTTGCAATGAGTTGATGAGTTGATGGTCCTGCATTCATTTTTTACTTTGCATTTCTCTTAGATGAAGTATCTGATATCAACAGCTATTTGGTAGTTCTGCTGTTAGTTGGGCACTTGAGTTTACATGTCGTTCCTTGCTGTGATTTGGTGGTTTTTGATGTGTTCTCTTTAGCAATTTGCTATTTCGTATATGACCCGCCATTCTTCAGAGAGGTTTCGTGGAAAATAAACATTCACAGTTTTGTTTTAAACAGAATTCATCAAAATGAATTTGCCCCTCTATCTTCCCATTACCGAGACACTTCCGCTGGACCTGAAGCTGCAGTAACTGAAGTCAGCAGGCGCAGGAAACTAAGTGTGTAATTGAAGGTGCAGTGCCTACCACAATATGTGCTCTTGATACCATTTTTTTTGAAAAGGAGGTTAAGTTTGTGTTTGTTTGGGCTGCAAATTTCACTGCTGCAACTGCAACAACTCCGGCTGGATGGAGCGGCTATAGCTGATAGCTGCGGCCGGTTGAACGGTTGCAGCTGAGATGCAGTCATTTGGTAGTTGTGCTGTAGCAGCTGCGGCTGGTGCAGGAACGTGCTGAAATGACTGAAATGCCCTCAGTTGTGATGTAACTTGAATTTAAGTGTTGATTGTATTATTATAACTGTATATGACTAGATTAAGAGTTGTTTTTTCATTGAATGTCATTTTTCGCCATCACTTGCAGTACTAGTTATATATTAGATTTCAATGGATCATACATAGAGTATTCCCGTGGCCTCTACATCGACGTATATAGTCATCTTTATTAATTATTCAACAAATATCTGACAAGAACATATATCAAGCCACCTCAAGCCACCGCTCACACCTACAAACTCGATAATGTGGAGGTGCTCTCATTCTTCATATCTAAAAGCGACAGCCGGCTAACGAAAGCATACACGACATGCACACATTTTACAAGCCGCCATCATCATCGAACCACCGACCCATCTCCAGGAAGAGATCTGCATCATCCTTGCCATCCGTCGGCGCCACCACAACACCCAATGGCTCCACCTCCCTACGCGGCAACTGCTGAGCATGTCGCGGTCGCCGCCGGTACACCACAGCACCATGCCGCCAAGTACCACCAACAGACACAACTTGAAATCTCTGGAAGATCTGTTGTGCGTAGCACCTGCCGAACAGGCATGACACGGCATAGCACTTGTCGACTAGGCATGGATTGACATCTACACCGAAGCTCCGTGCAAGACGGAGCCGCTCCACCTCCTACCTCTGTCTTCCAGCTCTGCTCCACAAACGATGCTCCCAAGAGAGAAACGACACCGAAGTGCCACCATCGTTTGATCCGGAAGACCAGATCCTAGGGATACCCCCGGAGCAGTACAAGTGGGTCGACAGTAGTTACATGACGATGCCTTCATCAAGGTAACAGCGCAGAACGCCGCCATCGCCCAACGTCGACTCGGTTTTCACCAGCAACTATGTCTCCTCGACTCGCTGCCGGGACTAGATGACGGATCTTGAGATCCGAGCGCCCAGCCTCAGGCCGGCCACCTCCAATAGAGGAAATAACCACCACTGCCAAGCCGAGGGTCCCCGTCCCGGGCGCCCCCACCACCTACCGCTGCGCTTACAGACCCGCCGCCACACTCCAGCCATTGTTGTCCACCATCACTGCTGAGGGATCAAGATCGGAACCGCCGCATCGACCTTGAGCATCGGATGCGCGAGAAGAAGGCCACCACCGCCGAGCCGCTCGGGCTTACCCTGGCTCGTCGCTGGCGGTGGCGGAGAGGAGACTCGCCTCTGCACCAACTAAGGATGCATGCAACCATTAAGCATGAGTACCAAGATTTTTATCTTAATTAATAACCAAGCTTGGTCCTTTAGATAAACTGCATGAGTACCATAGAAGGCTGGTCCTCAAGAATAAATAGAAACCTAAATTCGCCTCCATGTGGATTTAAACTCAGGTGCTAGGTTTGTACATCCACTCCCCAAACCAGTTGAGTTAGGCTCTTGATACCAAATGGTTAGCATTTCTTAGTAGTGTTTCTTTCTTTCGGATTCTAATGATCGTAAGGTTGCACACGATCTCTGCTCTCACCAGCCAGTAGTTCAGCACTCACGTTGTTAACTGTTGAGTCATTTTGATCGGAATTAACACATTCAACATGACAGCGATTTCTAAAAATTGCAGGCATTTTTGTTCTTGCCTCCCGTTTTCCTCAGGTGTTTCAGTCTAGACGGAACACGTAGGTGCCGTGTTGATTCTTTGACCTATTTTGTAATCCAATTTCCTTCTAGAAAAATAGGGCTCCACCCTGGATTCATTTTATTCAAACGAAACCAACCATAATCTATCTGATAGAACGAAGGATATACACAAACGCAGGACAATGATCAGGATGTTGTTTTGTCGTAAACAATGTATTTAATTTTACTTTACCAGAGTATTAATTCCGAGACCGGCGTTGGAGTGTATTCATCGGGCAACTTCCTGACTCTAGTACACCAACACACAAAGACACAACTCTAGCCAAGCCGAGTTACATTGGATGATTGGACATCAAGAAAAGAAGACAGCAAAGATGCTTCTCTGATACACAATTTTATTGGCCAGTTTCTCCTAAGAATGGAGATGGTCTTTCTCTAGAATGCCTCACGCTTGAAACTACCTCGATAGTCGATCAGACATGACCGACAGCCCATCGTCGCCGCTTCCTAGTTCATGTCCATGGCAATGACGCCTTGGTTGACCCTGTGTCAGGACTATGAATCTCTGAACCTGATGACCTCTGAAGAATATAACACTCGGAACAACTAAGAGACGAATTGGTACGAGGGCTCGGATCACTGGTAGGCTTCATTGTATGTCTTGATACCGTTACCACCAGATCCTTCATTTGCTACAATGGACTGGTCAACGAGGCTGTCGTGTTGCTCCTGCTTAGTCCTAGTCATAAAAGCTTCTTTTTCGAAAAGGGGCGATTTATTACTTAAAAGATTTAAGCATTACACCGGGTGTCTGCATAACTAAGATGCACACAGCTAAATAGTGTTAGATAATAACGAGAAATAAACGAGACAGAGAGACACGGATTTTTACGTGGAAACCCTTGCCAGAGAAAACTACGGACGCATGAAGGCCCAAACTATGAGAAGGAGTATTACAAGCACGAGACGATAGACTGTCTGAGGTGCGACTACATAGGGTATATATGAGGGCAATACATTAGAGTCCTTTGAGGACAAGTAAACGAGTTATACTCATACACGTCGGTACCAACGCAAAAGCCCACACCGTATGTACTACGTCTAGTCCAATACGGTACTAGAACTTAGATCATAATTTAACAATCTCCACCTTGATCCAAATTCCCTCCAGTTGTCGAAGAAAGTGAATAACTTCATCCAAATCAGCATAAACACCTTGTATGTCAAAGTCCATAGGACTAATGAGAAATACCAACTAAGCCTGAGCAAAGCTCAAACTTATTGGTCGGAACTGGCTTTGTCATCATATCAGCAGGATTATCATGAGTACTTATCTTGCATACCTTCAAATCACCTTCAGCAGCAACATCTCGAATATAGTGATATCTGACATCAATGTGCTTTGTTCTCTCATGGTACATTGGATTCTTGGTAACACTTTGACTGTCACTAAATATCACTACTAGGGAAAACCTTATACACAGAATATTACCAGTAGCGCGTGTTAAAATGAGGCGCTACTGCTAGTTAGCAGTAGCGCGGCAGGAACAAAACGCGCTACTACTATAATTGCCACACTGTTCCCGCCGTGCTAGGAATAGTAGTAGCGCCCTTCCACAAACCGCGCTACTACTAGAGAATTAGTAGAAGCGCACTTTTAGGGTTGGGCGCTACTGCTAAGTTTGAACGCACCACAGGACGGGCCCATCTTAGCAGTAGCGAGTTTGTGAGGGCACCCTACTGCTATGGATTTTAGCAGTAGCGCGCTTTCGCTCCCCACGCTACTGTTAAAGCTATTTTCACCTAATCCCCGCGCTGGCTTCCCTCTCCTATGCTTCCTCCCCCAATTCCCCACTCTCTTTTCTCCCCCTCGTCACCTCCGCCGGAGCCCCTGCCCTCGCCCTCACCAGAGGCCCTGCCCTCGCTCTCCGGCAGAGTCTTCCCTCGACATCGCCGCGCGCCTGTGCCTCCTCCTCCTCGACCTTGACCTTGCCGGAGCCGCTCCTCCTCCTCGACCTCGACCCGCCTCGCCGCCGTCTCCCCGACCCCGCCTCGCCACCGTCTCCCCCGACCTCGCCTCGCCGCACCTCGGTGCCGCCGTCTCCCTCGACCCCATCTCTCTCCCCGCCCTCTGTAAGCACTCTCCCCTTCCCTCTTCTCTGCTCTCTGTTAGTATGAACCCTAGCTATTTAGTGCTAGTTAGTATGAACCCTAGGCTATTTTTAGTGCTAGTTAGTTAATTACAATTAGTATCAACCCTATTTAATTAGTGTGACGCCCCCAATTCAATCGTACACTAATCATACACGCAAATGTGTACGATCAAGATCAGGGACTCACGGGAAGATATCACAACACAACTCTAGACACAAATAAAATAATACAAGCTTTATATTACAAGCCAGGGGCCTCGAGGGCTCGAATACATAGCTCGATACACAAGAGTCAGCGGAAGCAACAATATCTGAGTACAAACATAAGTTAAACAAGGATGCCTTAAGAAGGCTAGCACAAAAGTAACAACGATCGAAGAGGCAAGGCCTCCTGCCTGGGACCTCCTAACTACTCCTGGTCGTCGGTGATCTTCACGTAGTAGCATCCATCGGCGGTGGCATCTGGCTCCAAGGATCCACCATCTGGTTGCATCAACCGGAAAGAAGAAAGAAGGGGGGAAAGGGGTAGCAAAGCAACCGTGAGTTCTCATCCAAAGTACTCGCAAGCATCAAATCTATACTAAGTATGCACTGGTATCAAATGGAAGATTTGTATCTGTGGACTAAACTTCAGAATGCCAGAATAGAGGGGGAAGGCCTGGCCTACCGAAGACTAGCATCTTCAAGCAGCTCCGAGCATCTTGCAGCATGTAGAAGAGTAAAGAATAGCAATTTAATATTTAACAAGCATGTTGTAACATCAACGCCCAGAGATCCTTCGCCGACTCCATGCGGGAAAGTAATCTCGGAGCCACATATCCATCACATATCAAGTATCCATTTCTAGCTGTATAAGATCAGGATACAAGTCTGAATGTCCATTACCGTGGACACGGTATCCGAATATATATCTTCCCTGTAGGGGTGCACCACGTTACCCAACACGCTCGATCACTCTGGCCGGACACACCTTTCTGGGGTCAATGTCCGGCCTCAGAAGAGCAACACGTCGCAGCCCTACCTAGGCTCAACAGAGAGGTCCCCGCTGGTCTACCTCCTAAGCACTCCGGGGTCTGGGCCCATCGCTCGCAGCACTCCGGGTCGTTGTGCGACGAGCAGGGATGAGCACCACCTCATACTGGATGGCACTGGCCCGACAGGCCCACAATGCTGAACTGGACGTCTGACAAAGCTTCGGCTGATGCTGCGACGTCGAGTCCCATATCTATTATCGCGTGGTGGTTAGTGCGTAAAGGCCAGAGGCCAACTCAGAACAAGTACCCAAACCTATTAGTGCATTGGGGGCTCGCGGAAACGGGTAGAGACTCACGATAAGGTGACCCCGTCGCCCCGTCTCATGGACTTACGGCAAGGGCCCAGACTGCCCGGCCGTGCCACGTGGAAAACTCGCGGGTGCTCTACGAGCCCGCCCGACTTTCACATCAACTCGCGGGTACCCCTCAAGGCCGACCCGACTTCAACAATGGTCTCAAGTAAAGTCAAGGTAACCGTGTGTCCAAATATCAAGGGAAAAACCCGAGGAATCACCCACGGAGGATTCCACTCAATGTAATCATCAAGGTGAGCGTAAGAGGGACCACCCTCAAGGTTCACACTTGAGGTGTTGAATGACAGAGCCGTATCGGGAATGGTGAAAGAGGAAATCACCCTCAATGACCACGACCGAATAACTACACTACATAATTATCATCAGGAGTGCATTATGAGGGATCACCCTCGGCACTCGATAGTAGGTCTGCAGAGTCGAGCAACAAAAGGGGCGTGATGTGATGTGAGGTGTCAGGCTCTGGTCGTCGATCACGCTGATCGAGTCGTCGATGATGAAGCAGGGGCAACAAGGACAAGTACTGGGGGTCACTGATGGATCACTAACCAACCTATACTAAGCAGTTTAGGATAAGCAGGTAAGGTACAATGAGCAGGTTACAAAAGAAGGCTATGCATCAGAATAGGAGCAAACAATAACAATAGCAAAATCTAATGCAAGCATGAGAGAATAGAATGGGCGATATCGGGATGATCAAACGGGGGGCTTGCCTTGTTGCTCAGACAAGGAGGGTCGTCGTCGACGTAGTCGATCACAGGGGCATCAGCAGCGGTCTCGGGGTCTACCGGAGAGAAGAGGGGGAAGAAACAGTAAATACACGCAAACATATGCATAACAAGACAATAAGAGGGGCTAGAAATGTTCTAACGCGGCGTTAGGCGTTACTGGCGAAGAAAGAAACATCCGGGAAAGTTTTCCCGGTTCTGGACGTCTGTCAGACAGATGAACTGGAGGGGAAAGGTTGCATGTTTGCTATGCTAGAGACATGTGGCAGACTAACAGACCATGTATTCAGATTCGTCTCGTCGTTCTGAGCAACTTTGATGTAGAAAACCTTTTCATCCGATCTACGATTTATTTTATATGATTTTCCAAAGTTTTATCAATAATCTAAAATTTCTGGAATTGTGCATTCATTTTAATCCGAATTAACCAAGTCAAACTGACTAGTCAAAAGTTGACAGGGGGTCCACCTGTCAGTGACTAGACTTAGTTAGACTTTAATTAAATTAGATTGATTAGAAGTGGGGGCCACATGTCATACCTACATTAGACTAATTAATCAACTAACCTAGCTAACCTAATTAGTACTACTAGAACAAAAATGCTAGACCTATGTATCGCTTTACGAAAAGCTACGTAAGCCTTCCATCGCTAACTAATCAGCCCCCTGATTTTCAGGGGGTGGGCCCCCCTCCCTTTTCTTTTCCAATCAAATATCTCCAACTTAGTCTCTTCGTAAGGTACGTAAAACAATTTACGTAGGTGTAGCGTTGTCCTAGAACAAAAATACTAGACCTACGTATGGCTTTACGAAAAGCTACGTAAGCCTTCCATCGCTAACTAATCAGCCCCCTGATTTTCAGGGGGTGGGCCCCCCTTCCTTTTCTTTTCCAATCAAATATCTCCAACTTAGTCTCTTCGTAAGGTACGTAAAACAATTTACGTAGGTGTAGCGTTGTCCTAGAACAAAAATGCTAGACCTGCGTATAGCTTTACGAAAAGCTACGTAAGCCTTCCATCGCTAACTAATCAGCCCCCCCTGATTTTCAGGGGGTGGGGCCCCCTCCCTTTTCTTTTCCAATCAAATATCTCCAACTTAGTCTCTTCGTAAGGTACGTAAAACAATCTACGTAGGTGTAGCGTTGTCCTAGAACAAAAAATGCTAGACCTACGTATAGCTTTACGAAAAGCTACGTAAGCCTTCCATCGCTAACTAATCAGCCCCCCCCCCCCCTGATTTTCAGGGGGTGGGCCCCCCTCCCTTTTCTTTTCCAATCAAATATCTCCAACTTAGTCTCTTTGTAAGGTACGTAAAACAATTTACGTAGGTGTAGCGTTGTTCTAGAACAAAAATGCTAGACCTACGTATGGCTTTACGAAAAGCTACGTAAGCCTTCAATCGCTAACTAATCAGCCCCCCCTGATTTTCAGGGGGTGGGGCCCCCTCCCTTTTCTTTTCCAATCAAATACCTCCAACTTAGTCTCTTTGTAAGGTACGTAAAACAATTTACGTAGGTGTAGCGTTGTCCTAGAACAAAAATGCTAGACTTACGTATGGCTTTACGAAAAGCTACGCAAGCCTTCCATCGCTAACTAATCAGCCGCCCTGATTTTCAGGGGTTAGGGCCCCCTTCCTTTTCTTTTCCAATTAAATATCTCCAACTTAGTCTCTTCGTAAGGTACGTAAAACAATTTACGTAGGTGTAGCGTTGTCAGTTGTCACACACACACGCTGCACACACACCCACGGCCATGGCCGTGGCCAGCAGCAGTAGCAGCCGGCGGCAGTGGCGGAGGGCAGCAGCTAGGCCGGAGGAAGAGCAGCATCAGCAAGCAGCAAAAGCGGCAGCCGTAGGTAGCCGGAGCGACTAGCAGCAGAAGTAGATAGCAGCAGTAAACAGCAGCGGCTGCAAGCATCAGCGGAGCAGCGCGACAGGAACGGGCGGCGAGCGCGGCAGCGGGCTGGCGCGCGGGAGAGGAGTGGGCGCACACGCTGTAGGGAAAGACCGGGGCGTGGTGGAGCACGGGCGGGCGCGCGCGGAGACGCGGTCAACGGCGCGGTGAGCGCCAGGGTGCGCGGGCGCCGGCGCGAGCGCCTCGGTGAGCACGACTACGACGGCGATGGATCGAGGGGGCTACAGGGGGGATACGAAGGAGAGGCTCACCGCGGAGCCAAGGACGAGGTCGGAGAGGGTCGGGGGGGACCGGAACGGTGAGAATCGACGACAAACGCCAGCGATGTACACGATGCAGATGATGGCGATGACGAGGGTACAGGTCGCCCCGGCTTAAGATAGAGCCCGGGACGGACGAAGATGACCGTGGTGGACCTCGTAGACGTGCTCCGAAGCGACGGCGAAGACGGTGGCCATGGTAACGACGGTGAGGAAGCGGTCACCGCACCAAATCTGAGTTCGAAATTGAGGCAATGAGGAGAGGGGCGAAGGGGGATCGAGGGGTGTACTGGTCAAGGGTGAGCTAGGGTTTGGGAGGGGGGGCGACGTGGTGGCCATCCACGGCCATGGCGGCCTGGATGTGCGCCACGACCTCCCTGCCCCTCCTGTAGTCCTGTAGCGAGGGTAGAAGAAGGCCTGCGTGGGCTGGGCCATTTACTGTAGCAACAGGCTTCAGTGCAGACTAGTAGTAGTTAGGCCTTTTCCCCTTTTGTATTTCTGCTTTCTATTTTCTCTACTGATTTGCGTTTGAAACAAATACCAATTGAATTTTTCTGACTATAAAACTGGCACATAAATATTAGTCATTAATTGAGAGAGGCCCTCAAGGTTTCAAGTCAAATGGAAATACACAAACATTTGCTTAGTTTGAAAAAGATATTTTTGTTGTCGCTGGACCACTTTACATTTTACTAGGGATTAAATGGTGGGTCAAAGATGTTCGTTTCTACCCGACAATTATTTAGTGAATATTAGAAACATCTCAAACATTTTTGTTTCACCGGTTGAAGAAATTTAGAATTTCACTTAGAACTTGAATTTGAATTGTGATTTGGATCAAGTGAGGATTAGCAACAGTAATGTGATGACATGGCACCATTAACAGGGGATTACTGTGACTTAATTATCCGGGCGTCACAATTAGGTAGTACGAACCCTAGTTAAAAAAATGGATACTTATATGGTAATTAGGGCAGTAGTTCCTAGTTACTAATTAGTTAGTAAGAACTAGGTACTAATTAGGTACTAGTTTATTTTTACTTATAGTAAGTTTATTTTTAGTAAGAAGTTGTTGTTATTTTTTTAGTTAAAGCAATTTTTCCCGCATCGACGTGGACGATGCCTATCCTGCATCCTCGTCGTCGAGTCGGCGGAGGACACCTGCATCACCAGATGGGCCATGTCCGGGACTGGGCTCCGCCGGGGTGGTACTAGGAGGCGCTACCTACCGGGGGGCGCAGGTTGGTGAGGAGCCAGCCTATCGTTGACCCGAACCTTCTTTGGTGGCGGTCGCGTGTGCCAGTGACGGTCCAGAGACTCGAGGACCCCGCGAAGGTGGTGCGTCACCGTGTCAGTGAGGAGGACGCGCACGTCCGTTGTTACCTGTTTGCGTTGGAGCACATGTTCTCCAATACCTGGCAGGTTCTCCAGGGATCTCACTGGAGCTATGATCCTGTGATGGTTCCTTCTATGTGGGTGTCCACTGCCCGCGCCGATACCCGTCGTGCACTAGGATTTTAGTTGTATTAGTGATGTTATATGTATGATACTATTTGGGATGTATTAGTGATAATATTCGATGATGTACGGACGCATGAGATGATTTACTTTTGCTTATTGAATGCATGCTAATTTGAGTCCTATAAGATATTTTGAAATGTATATCTTGTGTTGCTCAAATAGGATATGTGCTTGTCCAAGTGGCCGGTCATGTTGCCAGGTTACACCTCCAAGCGGCCTATGTTTTGCCGGAGTGTTGATTCATTTTCGTTCTGGCAAATTTCAAGCGCTCGATGTGTCCTATTTTAGCAAAGGTCATGCCGGATTTTTTTGGAATTTTGGCATGACTTGTGCCAGAATATGTAGGAAATATCGAGTGCCCCGGATTTATGTGTTGAGTATCCTGGTAGTTGTCTTTGATCGATTTTCAATTAATGTTTCAACTATGAACATAGGAAATGTCTGACGACAAAAAGGATTTCGGTATTTGCAAATACTGCGAAGACGAGTGCGGCCTGTGCGGCGGAATCTTCCTAGATGATGATAGGCGCTTCAGCATCAAGCTGGACGAGAACTTCGAAGTGGATACAGTAAGTCACAATGACAAGTCTTTTTTCGTAATTAAGCATGACATCTGCTTCATTTGCTTCAACTTATAATTTTTCTTACTATTCTACTAGCGTATCACCTGCCATGCAAGAGTTTTTGTATTGGATAAGATAGGTTTCAGTCGTACTATGGAGGTGAAGAAAGTTTACTTGAAGACCGAGCATGATTATATTTTCCACGCAAAATTATACAATTCAGACGACTACACCTATTTTGGATGCAAAACATGGCGAGCACTATGTAAGACTTATGCATTTAAGCCTGATATGGTTATCACCTTTGATATTCGTCCGGAAGATGATATTGAAGGTAATACCGACATCTGGATCGATGTGCAGACGCCTCCAGTTATACCATTATGTGAGTTTCTCAACCATATTTATGTCTTTCATATTGTTTATTCAAAAATAGTTGACAACTAATCTCTATTGTCAGCTTATTTCCGTTCAAGCAAACATGTCCAACGCTTGGTAGACAGGACCTACTACTGTGCTGGGGCTGAACTAAACTGCGAGGAGCTAAGTCATTATGTTTCATGGCTTGCGGATCTTGATACTGTCAAGACAAATTTTCTTCCTGAATTTAGAAATGTTAGTACTGAAAATGTGCGACCAATAGTGTTTGTAATGAACTACGGTCACATCTATTTAGGAAAGATGGTAAGATTTTTACTATTTCTCCTCAGTGCATCTTTTCCATACATTATTTTTTAAGCTAAACTTCATTGCTAAGTATGTTACCATACGATGTTCTTCAACAGGGACTCCCGATGAATGTTGTGCCTCTTGGGATCGAGACTAAAGGTACCATGAGTATTGTTATCTTACGTCCAAGATATCCTACAAATCACTATAGTGCATTCAGGATTAACGATGAATTCTTAATAGTGAAAGACTAGAACAAATTTGTGATGGAGGAGCGCAGACAAGTACTAGGGGGCAGCAATCAGAAGTGCATCCCATGATTAAGAGACAGGTTCATCTGCATGCTTCAACTTGATGAAGGAGGAGAGCTACACATGTTTTATGTTATTTTACCTGAGAGAGAGCAGTAGGAGTGATTAGCTAGCTAGAAATGAGTTTGAAGATGATGATGTGCTAAACTATGACTATGATGATTAAATAGCTAGCATTGGTGGTAATGACTATAATGATTATTATTAGCTAGTGTTAGTGGTGATTAAATAAATACTGTTGGTGGTAATGACTATAATGATGATTAAATAGCTTGTGCTGGCGGATTAGATTCAAGTGGAGGCAACTTGTGGTGCACATTTAAAGTACTACTAGTCCAAACTAGATCAAGTTTGGATTAGTAGTATACTTTTTACATGCACCACATATTGCCTCCACTTGAATCTAATCCACCTTCATTTGACACACTGTTATGGAGATAATGATATAAACCTCATAATTGGTATTGTACCAAAAAATTATAACAGCGGATAAATACACTAAAAAAATACTAGTAGCGATGGACAGTAAACACGCTGCAACTAGCTAGATTAGCAGCAGTGCGGGTGTGAACAAGCGCTGCTGCTATGTCTCTTAGCAGTAGCACGTGCCACACGCGCTACTGCTAAGTAATAGCTGTAGCACCTTATTAGTAGCGCGGCAGCACGCGCTACTAGTGGGCTTTAAACCCGCGCTACTACTAGGGTTTTCCCTAATAGTGTATGGTAGGGCAAGATGAATCACCACAAAGCTGAGTTTACAAACCTTTCAACCAGATAGCTTCTTTGCATGCCTCAGAAATAGCCATATACTTGGCATCAATAGTGGAACAAGCCACAATAGACTGCAAAGTTGCTCTCCAACTCACAGCACAACCACCAATGGTGAAAACATAACCTGTGAGTGATCTTCTCTTATCCAAATCACCAGCAAAATCAAAATCAACAAAACCAACAAGTCCATCTCCAGTTTTCCCGAACTGTAAATAAGCATTAGAAGTACCACGCAGGTATCTGAAAATCCACTAAACTGCTTTCTAATGCTCTTTTCCAGGATTAGCCATGTATCTACTGACAACACTCAATGCATAAGATAAATCCGGACGAGAACAAACCATGGCATACATAAGTGAACCAAGTGCACTTGAATAGGGAACTCTAGACATGTACTCAATATCTGCATCTGATTTAGGACATAAAGTTGATGATAATTTAAAGTATGCAGCTAACGGTGTACTCACCGGCTTGGCATTACGCATATTAAAACGATGAAGAACTTTATCAATATATCCCTTCTGACTTAGATATACTTTTCCAGACGGTCTATCTCTGGATATTTCCATGCCAAGAATTTTCTTTGCTGCACCCAAATCCTTCATCTCAAATTCATTACTCAATTGCTTCTTTAGTTCATTAATCTCTGACATACTCTTTGCAGCAATAAGCATATCATCAACATAAAGGAGCAAATAAATAGTTGAACCTTTGACAGTTTTCAAATAAACACAACTATCATAATTAGACCTTTTGAAACCTTGAGAGAGCATAAAGGTGTCAAATCTCTTGTACCACTGTCTCGGGGATTGTTTCAATCCATAAAGAGATTTCTTTAACTTACAGACAAGCTTTTCTTTTCCAGGAATAACAAAACCTTCAGGTTGTTCCATATAAATATCCTCTTCTAATTCTCCATGTAAAAATGCAGTTTTAACATCCAATTGTTCAAGCTCAAAATCATGCATGGCAACAATACTGAGTAAAGTGCGAATAGGAGCTATGCTTCACAACAGGAGAAAAGACTTCATTGTAATCAATACCTGGAATCTGGCTATAACCTTTAGCAACTAACCTTGCTTTATATCTTGTCTCATCATTAGGAGAAACACCTTCTTTCCTATTGAAAACCCACTTGCAACGAATAGGTTTCTTCTCTCTAGGCAATTTTACTAAATCCCAAGTGCCATTCTTTTCAAGTGATTCCATCTCATCATGCATAGCGGTCATCCAATTATTACTATCACCAGAAATAATAGCCTCAGAATATGAAGAAGGCTCAGAATTACCTTCAATTTCTTCTGCAATAGATAAAGCAAAATAAACAATATTGCACTCTTCAATTAACCTGTCAGGTTTATTAATACCCCGCCTAACTCTGTCACGTGCAAGATTCCAACTGGGTGGAACAATAGGTTGATTTGGAGTGGGAGTGACATGTTCATCATCAACAACGGGTTCATCATGTGCATCAACAATTTCATTACCAGATGTATCACCTCAATAACATGCTCCACCTGAACAGTAGGCTGCTGAATAGTAGGCTGTTGTTCACTCTCAACAGGAACATTAGTAGATGAAACATCATGTAACATAGAAGTTTCATTAAAGATAACATTTCTGCTAATAACAACCTTCTGGGTTTCAGGATTCCACAATTTATAACCTTTAACACCAGACTTATAACCAAGAAAGATGCACTTAACAGCCCTAGGCTCCAACTTTCCATTATCAACATGAGCATAAGCAGTGCAACCAAAAACTCTCAACTATGAATAATCAGCAGGTGAACCAGACCATACCTCAATTGGAGTTTTCTTATTAAGAGCAATAGATGGTGAATGATTAATGAGATAACAAGCAATGGAAGCGGCCTCAGCCCAAATACGCCTATGCAAACCTGCATTGGACAACATGCAACGGCTCTGGAAATAATGGTCCTGTTCATACGCTCAACAACACTGTTTTGTTGAGGAGTATAAGGAACGGTGTAATGTCTGACAATGCCTTCAGACTTGCAATAATTCTTAAATTGCTTAGAACAGAATTCCATACCATTATCAGTGTGAAGTATCTTTACCTTCCTTTCAGTTTGTCTTTCAATCATAATCTTCCACTCCTTAAATGTTGAGAATGCTTCATATTTATGCTTCAAGAAATAAGGCCAAACTTTTCTCGAATAATCATCAATAATAGTCAGCATGTAACTTGCACCACCTAACGACTTCTTGCGAGATGGTCCCCATAAATCAGAATGGACATAATCAAGAATACCTTCAGTTGTATGGGTCGAAGTATTGAACTTCACCCTCTTGTGCTTGCCGAAGATACAGTGCTCACAAAATTTCAATTTACCAGATTCATATCCATCAAGAAGATGTCTCTTATTTAACTCTGCTAAACCAAGTTCACTCATATGTCCAAGACGCATATGCGAAGAATTCTTTGAAACAACTGGAGTAGCGTTACCTGAAATAGTAGAACCTCGAAGGTAATAAAGACCATTGGTCGAACTTAAGTCACCTTTCATCACAACAAGGGAGCCTTTGGTGACCTTCAAAACACTATCTCCACCTGAATACGTGTACCCCTTTGCATCAAGGGCACTAACAGAGATAAGATTTCTCTTCATCTTTAGAATATACCGAACATCTGTCAAAGTTCTGATTGTGCCATCAAACATCTTGATTCGAACGGAACCTATGCCTTCAATCTTGCATGGTGAATTATCAAAACCCAAAACGGAGCCAGCAGAAGTAGTGGAATCAAAAGTATTAAACCAATCTCTATGTGGATACATATGAGAAGTGCATGCAGTGTCAAGTACCCACTCATCAGTGGTCTCAGCACATCCAGCAATAACGACAAGAGCATCATCGGAACTATCATCACGAGCAACGTTAGCAGAATTATCACCTTGTTTGTTACCTTTCCTCTTTTCTTTATTCTGCAACTTGAAACACTCTGGGATGTCATCCTCGTCTCTCTTGCAATATCTGCAATACTTCTTGTCTCTGGATTGCGACCGACCCCTATAGCCGTTTTTACTTTTGCCTTTGTTTCCATTATTGGAGTTCTTCTCCTTTGTCCTGCCACGAACAGATAATCCCTCGGCTTGGGATGAACTCGAACCATCATGAGGCACCATTAATTTCATCTTCTCCTTAGAGTTCAAAGCTTCATAAACTTCATCAAGTGTGAGAGTATCATGACTGTATAATATGGTGTCTCTAAAATTGGTATAAGAACTTGGTAGTGAACAAAGTAACATTAAAGTAGTATCTTCCTCTTCATACTTAACCTCCATTGCAGCTAGATCAGATATGATCTCTTTAAATTCTGAGATATGATTCAAAATATTACCTCCCTCGGGTAACCTGTGCAGGAATAGTTTTTGCTTCAGATGCATCTTGCTGGTGAGATCTTTAGTCATGCAAATCCCTTCCAGCTTTAACCATAGAGCGGCGGCAGTTTTCTCGCTCAAAACTTCCTGCAAAATATTATTATGCAAATGGAGTTGAATTTGTGACAAAGCCTTACGATCAATTCTTTTCTCCTCATCAGTCCAGTCCTCAATTTGGTTCTTCCCAAAACTATCAAGTGCCTCATCATAGTCGATCTGTGCCAACAACGCCCGCATCTTGACTTGGGATAGGGTAAACCTTGTGTCATGGTCCAGTGGCGGAAGATCGTACTTCATGGAAGCCATGAGTAGATAAATCTGTGTACACAAAATAGTACAAGCCCGTAGAAAAATTCTTGATAGAATTAAAGTTGCGGATCAAACAAAATAGGATAAATAGCACCTGGTAGATATTGGGCAGTGGACGTAGCAAACAAAGGACGAAGCAAGGATCAACCAACTAGTACTAATACTCCTGTAGCCATCACGTGAGCAAGCAATCAACAAGTAGTAGTAGTACTCGAGTAGATTAACTTCAAGTAGTAGCAGCAGCAACGCGATCCACTTCACGCAAAGAACATGCTAGCGGCTGCCGAGAAGTACATGGATGAACCCGGGTACATATGAACCCATTTTGGAAAACACATTTCTAAATTCTAAAAAAATCTGAAAAAAATTGCATGGGTACGTCTGCTTGTTTTATATGCGTGCATACAGTTTGACGGAAAAATAACTTTTCTTATGGCCTGTGCAAAAAGGACAAAACATTATGTCGTGAAACACTATTTAGTAGCACTGAAATTTGTCTTTTTTGCAGAGGCAAAACAACAAGACATTTTTTCATAAAACTTTGTGCGGCGCACACACATTTGCGAACTTGTATGCGTGATATTTTCTTTTGATTTTTTTGACATTTTAAAACGTGCTTAAAATGCATTTTATGAAAAGTGGGTGCATATGCCCATGGGTTCACATGGTGCCCTCTCAGCGGCTGCCTCGGGACTTGAAGCGTGTCCAACAACTGCAACTCGACGGAACGGCCAGGGATGGCTCGATTGATGTAGTAGCAGCGGCAGCTCACGCACCAGCGATGCTACATGTGCTCTAGGGCAGCGGATTTCGATCGGCTCAGCGGGTCGCTTCTGATCAATCTCCATGTACGAGTTGAATCAAGAGCAGAACTTGTCGGTTTCGGCTTCAGTAGAAATCGATCCAGTCTCGGATTGCCAGGTCGTGTCGGCGGCGCACGCCAACCCTAACCCTCGTCTCAATCTTGTATCTGAACCTCAGCTATGTATACCACTTGTTAGATAATAACGAGAAATAAACGAGACAGAGAGACACGGATTTTTACGTGGAAACCCTTGCGGGAGAAAACTATGGACGCACGAAGGCGCAATCACTATGAGGAGGAGTATTACAAGCACGAGACGACAGACCGTCTGAGGTGCGACTACATGGGGTATATATGAGGGCAATACATTAGAGTCCTAGGAGGACAAGTAAACGAGTTGTACTCGTACGCGTCGATACCAACGCAAAATCCCACACCGTACGTACTACGTCTAGTCCAATACGGTACTAGAATTTAGATCATAATTTAACAAATAGTGTCCTCTCACACAAACAAAAAAATAAAAATGTGAAATACAAAGAACCATGTAGAGTCCGTATAACGCCTACACTGGAGGGGCCAATCCTAAGATCATGTTGTCACCCAAGTCGAGTTAAAGTATCCCTCGTTGTAGCCTCCAATTGTGTACACACCTCCGTAAATAGGTCTTGATTTGCATGCGTTGTAGAGATGAGCATAAACAAAGAGCCCAGGTACATCGGTAGATAACCTGCATAAGAGAAGTACTTTTATCGTTAATAACCTTATCATTTATGCATAGCCAAAGCGACCAAATAACAGCAAGCGCTCCCACCCTGAGAAGAGTTCTGAACCTATGATCAATCCCATGTAACCAGTTGTCAAATACACTAGCAACACTACAAGGAGGATACAAGACAGAAGCTATTTAGATAACTGACCATATAGAACGAGTCATTTTGCATTGGAAGAATAAATGTTTTATTTTCTCATCATGGTGACAAAAGACACATTGCATCTACCATGCCAATTCCTCTTAATAAGGTTATCTTTAGTAAGAATGACTCTGCGATGAAAATACCATGCAAAGATTTTATTCTTAAGAGGTATCTTCATCTTCTATATCTTCTTCTTATTATCAACTGACACATCAGACTAGAATAAAGTTCTATACATATACTCCACTGAGAATTGTCCATTCCCATGTAGGTTCCTACATCGGACCCATGTGACAATTCACTGGTACAGCGAGGTGCTATACAAACAGTTTTTAACCCCTTTCCGTGGCGACATCTGGAACCATCGCCAAGTAAGTGTGGGAGATAGGGGGTCCTTCCCAACGACCCAGAAACCATCGGGGATATGCCCTCCTGGCACACACGCTCGGCAAAATGAGGTCGTGTGCGACCGGCGAGCAACCAAATACGGTTATACATATAGTAGTGCTAAGAAAATACAAATATACAGGCGAAATCATTTTTGGTCGTAATTACATCCCACACAGTCAGTCCCTGCTAAACGTTTCTGTTCGTATATACATCCCACACAGTCGCTCCAATGAAAACGTTTCTGTTCGCAGGTGCATCACACACAATTTTCCTGTTAAATCGTTTGTGATAGCGCTGCCATTGCACACAATATTAACAATTTTATTGTTTGCGTTATTGAATGCATCACACACGGTGCGTAGAAGAAACTGTGTGGCAAAGATTGTCCATCACACACAGTTTTTATGTGGTAAACGTTTGTGCAAGGTGGCCTAACGCAAATAGTTTTGAAGAAAATGTTGTGTGTGATTGTTCATCGATCCAACACGGTTTTTTCCTAGAAACTGTGTGTGTTGCCTTAGGTCATCGCCCACGATATTTTCTTAATAACCGTTTGCAATAGCAAAAACCAATTAGCAGGCTAATTCGCCATTAGCAAGCTAATTGTCCTATTATTAATAATCCATTTATTAATCTAATTGACATTCATATAAACACATAATATATTTCATTCCCATATTAAGTAAGCAGGATTTCATAATTGAAATACGTCAGAGTACAACATGATATAGGTACAACACTCAGCTACCTCATTACACAACTACACTAGCACCAAGTTTCACATGCAACATCTAGAACCTTTCGAAATTAGCATCATAGATGGTACATAGACAAATGCATCTCATTGGGAAAACTGCTGAAGCGGAAGGCAAATATTAAGCCTTCGTTGATTTGAAGGTCTTTGCAAATTTAGACCAGTGCATGTGGATGATTGACCGTCCATCCTTCATCCTCTTCAGGAACACTTCAATATTGAACCGTAGGTGTTGTATGAAAACCTTCTTCGCCTCCTGACCATAGTGGTAATTTGAGAGGTAATCATCAATGAACTGCTTTGGAAAAGCCTGAAAATAAGGATGTGCATAAATATCTTCTCTATATTGGAAATGAGGCAAAGGAATAAAATAGGCACGGTATAATAGTTAGTACCATCTTGTAGTGAACTGATGTCTTCTTCATTGTGCAGACAAAGATCTTGTTGTTTTTTGTCGCTAATTTCTTTATCCTAACAATCTTTCTGAGTTTCTTGACTTGATTGTGTTGGAAATATGCCCTAGAGGCAATAATAAATGGATTATTATTATATTTCCTTGTTCATGATAATTGTCTTTTATTCATGCTATAATTGTATTATCCGAAATCGTAATACACGTGTGAATACATAGACCACAATACGTCCCTAGTAAGCCTCTAGTTGACTAGCTCGTTGGTCAACAGATAGTCATGGTTTCCTGACTATGGACATTAGATGTCATTGACAACGGGATCACGTCATTAGGAGAATGACGTGATGGACAAGACCCAATCCTAAGCATAGCACAAGATCGTGTAGTTCGTTTTGCTAGAGCTTTTCCAATGTCAAGTATCTCTTCCTTAGACCATGAGATCGTGTAACTCCCGGATACCGTAGAAGTGCTTTGGGTGTACCAAACGTCACAATGTAACTGGGTGACTATAAAGGTGCACAACAGGTATCTCCGAAAGTGTCTATTGGGTTGACACGGATCGAGACTGGGATTTGTCACTCCGGATTACGAAGAGGTATCACTGGGCCCACTCGGTAGTGCATCATCATAATGAGCTCAAAGTGATCAAGTGTCTGGTCATAGGATCATGCATTACGGTATGAGTAAAGTGACTTGCCGGTAACGAGACTGAACGAGGTATTGGGATACCGACGATCGAGTCTCGGGCAAGTAACATACTGTCTGACAAAGGGAATAGTATACAGGGTTTTTTGAATCCTCGACATCGTGGTTCATCCGATGAGATCATCGAGGAGCATGTGGGAGCCAACATGGGTATCCAGATCCCGTTGTTGGTTATTGATCGGAGAGCCGTCTCGGTCATGTCTGCATGTCTCCCGAACCCGTAGGGTCTACACACTTAAGGTTCGGTGACGGGTTATAAGGAAGACTTGTATGTGATTACCGAATGTTGTTCGGAGTCCCGGATGAGATCCCGGATGTCACGAGAAGTTCCGGAAGGGTCCGGAGGTGAAGATTTATATATGGGAAGTTGTCATACGGACATCGGAAAGTTTCGGGGACATATCGGTATTGTACCGGGGCCACCGGAAGGGTTCCGGGGGTCCATCGGGAGGGGCCACCCCTCTTGGTGGGCCACATGGGCCGCGTGGGGCAGGGAACCAGCCCCTGGAGGGCTGGGCGCGCCCCCCCTTGGGCCCATGCGCCTAGGGTTGGGGGGGAACCCTAGTGGGGGCGCACCCCCTTGCTTGGGGGGAAAGCCCCCCTCCCTGGCCGCCGCCCTCCCTCTAGATCTCATCTAGAGGGGGCCGGACCCCTTCCCCCTTCCCCTATAAATAGAGGGGCGAGGAGAGGGCTGAGCACCTGATCCAAGGCGCAGCCCCTCCCCTCCCCAACACCTCTCCTCCTCCGTTGAGCGCTTGGCGAAGCCCTGTCGGAGTACTGCCTCTCCACCATCATCACGCCGTCGTGCTGCTGCTGGAGCCTTCTTCCTCAACCTCTCCTTCCCCCTTGATGGATCAAGAAGGAGGAGACGCCGTCCGTACCGTACGTGTGTTGAACGCGGAGGTGTTGTCCGTTCAGCACTTGGTCATCGGTGATCTGAATCACGGCGAGTACGACTCCATGATCACCGTTCCCTCGAACGCTTCCCTACGCGATCTACAAAGTGGTATGTAGATGCGATCTCTCTCCCATGACTCGTTGCTTAGATGAACTCATAGATGGATCTTGGTGAAACCGTAGGAAATTTTTTAATTTTCTGCAACGTTCCCTAACAGTGGCATCATGAGCTAGGTCTATGCGTAGTTCTCTATTGCACGAGTAGAACACAATTTTGCTGTGGGCGTAGATCTTGTCAACTTGCTTGCCGCTACTAGTCTTTTCTTGCTTCAGCGGTATTGTGGGATGAAGCGGCCCGGACCGACCTTGCACGTACGCTTACGTGAGACAGGTTCCACCGACTGACATGCACTAGTTGCATAAGGTGGCTAGCGGGTGTCTGTCTCTCCTACTTTAGTTGGAGCGGATTAGATGAAAAGGGTCCTTATGAAGGGTAAATAGAAGTTGACAAAATCACGTTGTGGTTATTCGTAGGTAAGAAAACGTTCTTGCTAGAACCCAATTGCAGCCACGTAAAAGATGCAACAACTATTAGAGGACGTCTAACTTGTTTTTGCAGCAATTGTCATGTGATGTGATATGGCCAGAAGTTGTGATGAATGATGAATGATATATTGTGATGTATGAGATCATGTTCTTGTAATAGGAATCACGACTTGCATGTCAATGAGTATGACAACCGGCAGGAGCCATAGGAGTTGTCTTTATTTTTTTGTATGACCTGCGTGTCATTGAAGAACGCCATGTAAATTACTTTACTTTATTGCTAAACGCGTTAGCCATAGAAGTAGAAGTAGTCGTTGGCGTGACAACTTCATGAAGACACAATGATGGAGATCATGATGATGGAGATCATGGTGTCATGCCGGTGACGAAGATGATCATGGAGCCCCGAAGATGGAGATCAAAGGAGCTATATGATATTGGCCATATCATGTCACTACTATATAATTGCATGTGATGTTTATTATGTTTTATGCATCTTGTTTACTTAGAACGGCGGTAGTAAATAAGATGACCCCTTATAATAATTTCAAGAAAGTGTTCCCCCTAACTGTGCACCATTGCTAAAGTTCGTCGTTTCGAAGCACCACGTGATGATCGGGTGTGATACATCCTTACGTTCACATACAACGGGTGTAAGACAGATTTACACATGCAGAACACTTAGGGTTAACTTGACGAGCCTAGCATGTACAGACATGGCCTCGGAACACAGAGACCGAAAGGTCGAACATGAGTCGTATGGTAGATACGATCGACATGGAGATGTTCACCGATGATGACTAGTCCGTTTCACGTGATGATCGGACACGGCTTAGTCGACTCGGATCATGTAGCACTGACTAGAGGGATGTCTAATCTAAGTGGGAGTTCATTAAATAATTTGATTAGATGAACTTAATTATCATGTACTTAGTCTAAAACTTTTGCAAAATATGTCTTGTAGATCAAATGGCCAACGCTCATGTCAACATGAACTTCAACGCGTTCCTAGAGAAAACCAAGCTAAAAGATGATGGCAGCAACTATTCGGACTGGGTCCGGAACCTGAGGATCATCCTCATAGCAGCCAAGAAAAACTATGTCCTAGATGCACCGCTAGGTGAAGCACCCATCCCAGAGAACCAAGACGTTATGAACACTTGGCAATCACGTGCTGATGATTACTCCCTCGTTCAGTGCGGCATGCTTTACAACTTAGAACCAGGGCTCCAAAAGCGTTTTGAGAAGCATGGAGCATATGAGATGTTCAAGGAGCTGAAAATGGTTTTCCAAGCTCATGCCCGGGTCGAGAGATATGAAGTCTCCGACAAGTTCTATAGTTGTAAGATGGAGGAAAACAGTTCTGTCAGTGAGCACAGACTCAAAATGTCTGGGTTGCACAACCGCCTGTCCCAGTTGGAGATCAACCTCCCAGAAGAGGCGGTCATTGACAGAATCCTTCAGTCGCTCCCACCGAGCTTTGTGTTGAACTACAATATGCAGGGGATGGTGAAGACCATTCCTGAAGTATTCTCAATGCTGAAGTCAGCAGAGGTTGAAATCAAGAAAGAACATCAAGTGTTGATGGTCAATAAGACCACTAAGTTCAAAAAAGGGCAAGGGTAAGAAGAACTTCAAGAAGGACGGCAAAGATGTTGCCGCGCCCGGTAAGCCAGTTGCCGGGAAGAAGTCAGAGAATGGACCCAAGCCTGAAACTGAGTGCTTTTATTGCAAGGGGAAGGGTCACTGGAAGCGGAACTGCCCCAAATACTTAGCGGACAAGAAGGCCGGCAACACTGAAGGTATATTTGATATACATGTAATTGATGTGTACCTTACCAGTACTCGTAGTAACTCATGGGTATTTGATACCGGTGCCGTTGCTCACATTTGTAACTCACAGCAGGAGCTGCGGAATAAGCGGAGACTGGCGAAGGACGAGGTGACGATGCGCGTCGGGAATGGTTCCAAGGTCGATGTGATCGCCGTCGGCACGCTACCTCTACATTTACCTACGGGATTAGTTTTAAACCTCAATAATTGTTATTTATTGCCAAGTTTGAGCATGAACATTGTATCTGGATCTTGTTTGATGCGAGATGGCTACTCATTTAAATCCGAGAATAATGGTTGTTCTATTTATATGAGAGATATGTTTTATGGTCATGCCCCGATGGTCAATGGTTTATTCTTAATGAATCTCGAACGTAATGTTACACATATTCATAGCGTGAATACCAAAAGATGTAAAGTTGATAACGATAGTCCCACATACTTGTGGCACTGCCTCCTTGGTCACATTGGTGTCAAGCGCATGAAGAAGCTCCATGCTGATGGACTTTTAGAGTCTCTTGATTATGAATCATTTGACACATGCGAACCATGCCTCATGGGCAAAATGACCAAGACTCCGTTCTCCGGAACAATGGAGCGAGCAACCAACTTGTTGGAAATCATACATACCGATGTATGCGGTCCAATGAGTGTTGAGGCTCGCGGAGGATATTGTTATGTTCTCACTCTCACTGATGACTTGAGTAGATATGGGTATGTCTACTTGATGAAACACAAGTCTGAGACCTTTGAAAAGTTCAAGGAATTTCAGAATGAAGCAGAGAATCAACGTGACCGAAAGATAAAATTCTTAGGATCGGATCGTGGAGGAGAATATTTAAGTCACGAATTTGGTACACACTTAAGAAAATGTGGAATCGTTTCACAACTCACGCCGCCTGGAACACCTCAGCGTAAGGTGTGTCCGAACGTCGTAATCGCACTCTATTGGATATGGTGCGATCTATGATGTCTCTTACCGATTTACCTCTATCATTTTGGGGATACGCTCTAGAGACAGCTACATTCACTTTAAATAGGGCACCGTCTAAATCCGTTGAGATGACACCGTATGAATTATGGTTTGGGAAGAAACCTAAGCTGTCGTTTCTAAAAGTTTGGGGATGTGATGCTTATGTCAAGAAACTTCAACCTGAAAAGCTCGAACCCATGTCGGGAAAATGCGTCTTCATAGGATACCCTAAGGAAACCATTAGGTATACCTTCTACTTAAGATCTGAGGGCAAGATCTTTGTTGCCAAGAACGGATCCTTTCTGGAAAAGGAGTTTCTCTCGAAAGGAGTAAGTGGGAGGAAAGTAGAACTCGATGAAGTACTACCTCTTGAACCGGAAAGTAGTGCAGCTCAGGAAAACGTTCCTGTGATGCCTAGACCGACTGGAGAGGAAATTAATGATGATAATCAAGGTACTTCTGATCAAGTTGCTACTGAACTTCATAGGTCCACAAGGACACGTTCCACACCAGAGTGGTATGGCAACCCTGTCCTGGAAATCATGTTGTTAGACAACGATGAACCTTCGAACTATGAAGAAGCGATGGCGGGCCCAGATTCCAACAAATGGCTAGAAGCCATGAAATCCGAGATAGAATCCATGTATGAAAACAAAGTATGGACTTTGACTGACTTGCCCGATGATCGGCGAGCGATAGAAAATAAATGGATCTTTAAGAAGAAGACGGACGCAGATGGTAATGTCACCATCTATAAAGCTCAACTTGTCGCTAAGGGTTATCGGCAAGTTCAAGGGATTGACTACGATGAGACTTTCTCTCCCGTAGCGAAGCTTAAGTCCGTCCAAATCATGTTAGCAATTGCCGCATACTATGATTATGAGATATGGCAGATGGATGTCAAAACGGCATTCCTTAACGGGCATCTTAAGGAAGAACCGTATATGATGCAGCCGGAGGGTTTTGTCAATCCTAAGAATTCTAACAAAGTGTGCAAGCTCCAGCGATCCATTTATGGGCTGGTGCAAGCATCTCGGAGTTGGAACATTCGCTTTGATGAGATGATCAAAGCGTTTGGGTTTATGCAGACTTATGGAGAAGCCTGCGTTTACAAGAAAGTGAGTGGGAGCTCTGTAGCATTTCTCGTATTATATGTAGATGACATACTTTTGATGGGAAATGATATAGAATTCTTGGACAGCATTAAGGCCTACTTGAATAAGTGTTTTTCAATGAAGGACCTTGGAGAAGCTGCTTACATATTAGGCATCAAGATCTATAGGGATAGATCGAGACGCCTCATAGGTCTTTCACAAAGCACATACCTTGATAAGATTTTGAAGAAGTTCAAAATGGATCAGTCCAAGAAAGGGTTCTTGCCTGTACTGCAAGGTGTGAGATTGAGCTCGGCTCAATGCCCGACCACGGCAAAAGATAAAGAAGAGATGAGTGTCATCCCCTATGCCTCAGCCATAGGATCTATTATGTATGCCATGCTATGTACCAGACCTGATGTAAACCTTGCCGTAAGTTTGTTAGGAAGGTACCAAAGTAATCCCGGCAAGGAACACTGGACAGCGGTCAAGAATATCCTGAAGTACCTGAAAAGGACAAAGGACATGTTTCTCGTTTATGTAGGTGACGAAGAGCTCGTCGTAAAGGGTTACGTCGATGCTAGCTTCAACACAGATCTGGATGACTCTAAGTCACAAACCGGATACATGTATATGTTGAATGGTGGAGCAGTAAGCTGGTGCAGCTGCAAGCAGAGCGTCGTGGCGGGATCTACATGTGAAGCGGAGTACATGGCATCCTCGGAGGCAGCGCATGAAGCAATTTGGGTGAAGGAGTTCATCACCGACCTAGGAGTCATACCCAATGCGTCGGGGCCGATCAAACTCTTCTGTGACAACACTGGAGCTATTGCCCTTGCCAAGGAGCCCAGGTTTCACAAGAAGACCAGGCACATCAAGTGTCGCTTCAACTCCATCCGTGAAAATGTTCAAGATGGAGACATAGATATTTGCAAAGTACATACGGATCTGAATGTCGCAGATCCGTTGACTAAACCTCTCTCGCGAGCAAAACACGATCAACACCAGAACTCTATGGGTGTTCGATTCATCACAATGTAACTAGATTATTGACTCTAGTTCAAGTGGGAGACTGTTGGAAATATGTCCTAGAGGCAATAATAAATGGATTATTATTATATTTCCTTGTTCATGATAATTGTCTTTTATTCATGCTATAATTGTATTATCTGGAAATCGTAATACACGTGTGAATACATAGACCACAATACGTCCCTAGTAAGCCTCTAGTTGACTTGCTCGTTGGTCAACAGATAGTCATGGTTTCCTGACTATGGACATTAGATGTCATTGACAACGGGATCACGTCATTAGGAGAATGACGTGATGGACAAGACCCAATCCTAAGAATAGCACAAGATCGTGTAGTTCGTTTTGCTAGAGCTTTTCCAATGTCAAGTATCTCTTCCTTAGACCATGAGATCGTGTAACTCCCGGATACTGTAGAAGTGCTTTGGGTGTACCAAACGTCACAACGTAACTGGGTGACTATAAAGGTGCACTACAGGTATCTCCAAAAGTGTCTGTTGGGTTGACACGGATCGAGACTGGGATTTGTCACTCCGAATTACGGAGAGGTATCACTGGGCCCACTCAGTAGTGCATCATCATAATGAGCTCAAAGTGACCAAGTGTCTGGTCACGGGATCATGCATTATGGTACGAGTAAAGTGACTTGCCGGTAACGAGACTGAACGAGGTATTGGGATACCGACGATCGAGTCTCGGGCAAGTAACATACCGTCTGACAAAGGGAATAGTATACAGGGTTGTTTGAATCCTCGACATCGTGGTTCATCCGATGAGATCATCGAGGAGCATGTGGGAGCCAACATGGGTATCCAGATCCTGCTGTTGGTTATTGACCGGAGAGCCGTCTCGGTCATGTCTGCATGTCTCCCGAACCCGTAGGGTCTACACACTTAAGGTTCGGTGACGCTAGGGTTATAAGGAAGACTTGTATGTGATTACCGAATGTTGTTCGGAGTCCCGGATGAGATCGTAGATGTCACTAGGAGTTCCGGAAAGGTCCGGAGGTGAAGATTTATATATGGGACGTTGTCATACGGACACCGGAAAGTTTCGGGGACATATCGGTATTGTACCGGGGCCACCGGAGGGGTTCTGGGGGTCCACCGGGAGGGGCCACCCCTCTTGGTGGGCCACATGGGCCGTGTGGGGCAGGGCACAAGCCCCTGGAGGGCTGGGCGCGCCCCCCTTGGGCCCATGCGCCTAGGGTTGGGGGGGGGGGAACCCTAGTGGGGGTGCACCCCCTTGCTTGGGGGGCAAGCCCCCCTCCCTGGCCGCCGCCCTCCCTCTAGATCTCATCTAGAGGGGGCCGGCCCCCTTCCCCCTTCCCCTATAAATAGAGGGGCGAGGGGAGGGCTGAACACCTGATCCAAGGCGCAGCCCCTCCCCTCCCCAACACCTCTCCTCCTCCGTTGAGCGCTTGGCGAAGCCCTGTCGGAGTACTGCCTCTCCACCATCATCACACCGTCGTGCTGCTGCTGGAGCCTTCTTCCTCAACCTCTCCTTCCCCCTTGCTGGATCAAGAAGGAGGAGACGTCGTCCGTACCGTACGTGTGTTGAACGCGGAGATGCTGTCCGTTCAGCACTTGGTCATCGGTGATCTGAATCACGGCGAGTACGACTCCATCATCACCGTTCCCTCGAACGCTTCCATACGCGATCTACAAAGTGGTATGTAGATGCGATCTCTCTCCCATGACTCGTTGCTTAGATGAACTCATAGATGGATCTTAGTGAAACCGTAGGAAATTTTTGAATTTTCTGCAACGTTCCCCAACAGATTGATATTCATGGACAACTCATTTCCCCATATGCAGAAAGGGTCGAACAGTGGGTCAAAACCTCTGACAGCAGGACCTACATGTGCAAGACCAAATTTTTAAAAACCTAAATATTAAAATGGTTGCTGCAATTGCACAATAATGTGCTATTAGACAACGGACCATGCATGTGTTAACCTCGATTGTAAACCTCAATGCTTCCCATTGTTTCCCTGTAACACATATAAGGTAGTTAGTCATCAGGTTAAGTAAGGGTTCGCATGCTATCAGTAAAATATGTTGATGAAAAATAAGCGCATTGCAGATTCATCAGATTAATTCAAGCCACATGGAAAACTCATTTATCCAAACCAGGCATGATTAAGAACTAGGAAATATAGCACTTGTATATGTTTCTCATGTATTAAGTGCAGCCAAATTCGATTTATTCCTCACATGCACAACAATACAAAATTCTACCCATGACAATTGGACATCGCGTTGCAGAACTGAACCAAGCAGTTAACTAAACACCACAACAAATGAACCAAACATTAACTAAGCACCACATTGCACAATAAACATACTCCTGATAGAAGATCAGACAGTTAACCAAATCAAGCATGCTTAACAACTTGGAAATATAACAATTGTATTTGTTTCTCATGTATTTAGTACATCCAAATTCGATTTACTTCTCACATGATATACAATAACAGAATGCACCCACAACTATTGAACATCACATTGCAGAATTGAACCAAACAGTTAACTAAACACCACAACATAAATGAACCAAACGTTAACTGAGCACCACATTGCACAATGTATAACCAAACCAAGCATGCTTGACAACTTGGAAATATAGCAATTGTATTCGTTTCTCATGTACTTTTTAAAGATCAATTCGATTTATTTCTCACATGGAAGACGGTACAAAATTGCAGCCTGAAGAATTGAACATCACATTTGCAGAATTGAACCAAACAGTTAACTGAAGACGACAACTAATTAACCAAACAGTTAATAAGTGGGCACCACACTGCACGACATATAGAACATATACATAGGAGCAATAGATTGCATGGTAAGATTAGATAGCACAATTCACTAGAATTTGTTAAGGAAAGGCAGGAGCAGCACACACAACGGGTAAACTGAGCATGCTTAACCAGCATAGCTAGCAAATGGCAAGGTGCTCCTCCAAGATCCGGGGGTCGGCACGAATGGTAGCCATCGCGACCTCATCCGCGTGTGCGGCCGCGATTTGCTTCTCCGTTGCCAAATGCTCCTTGAGCTCATGGCTATACTGCATGCACCATGGCTTAGGGCAATGTTTATTTGGTGGAGGGGTCAAAGATTTGGGTGGAAGGTGACGCGCCGACGGTCGGGGCATGTGAGACGTGGAAGGAGGAGGAGGATGGGGGTCTGGTGTAGATTACCTGCCTGGATAGACGAGGCCGAGCAGCATGAAGGAGGGTCGCCGGCGAGGGGGGCGGCGTTGCAAGCAAGGAGTGAAGGTTTCAACTTGGAAAGGAAGGCAGAAACAGGGGAAATGTGGCTTTTGGTAAGGGGGAGGGGGCGGGGAGGTAGATATTTCTGCGGAAGCGAAAATTTGGAATCGGTTCAGTGAAACAACTGGCGCGCAAAGTGTCATCACACACGGCCCCTTATTCAGGACTGTGTACGATATGTGAACATCACAAACGATTCAGATAGCTTAACCCGTGTGTGGTGAGTTTGAACGTAAAAATTTCCGGATCCAATTTCCCTAGTTACAATGGTCATCCACGTCATTGCATAATTTGGGTACACAAAGGAGACTACAACACACCCACACTTCTTAATCAAGCAAGTTCAGCAATTAAACAGAGCTAGCTGGCCTAAACATTAACAAATTAAAGACCGACGCTTAAACAAAACAAAGAGTACTACTACGGCTGGTGCTCATTGATCTCCGCCGCCTCCTCCATGTCCAGCTCACGCCCGACGGTCTCCTGGGGAAGGGGCTCCATGGCATCCATCACACCATACTCCAGAAGCATCTTGCCATCCGCATCCGCCATCTCTTTGGAAAAGGCCGCCATGAGTTGGGCGTGGGAGGCCGCGATCTGGGCTTTGGCGGGCTCCATCGTGGCAAGGTATGCCGTGTAGGAACAGACGGCTGCTCAAATGCTCTCGGCGATTGCCAACTCTTCGGTCGTGGGTTGCCGACCGTTGTCATAGAAGCTTCTTTCGATTTGTGTGGTGACCGCCACGAGCTGGGCGTGGATAGCCTTGACATGGTCGTGGGCAGCCTCCATCAGGGCTAAGGCCGCCGCTGCGGAACGGACAGCTACTATGCCGCTCTTGCTAGTTGCTATCCCCGAGGCAGATGTTGTTGTCGCCACCTGAGAAGCAACAACGGTCGTCTGGGCTGCCTTGGCCACCCGGTTGCAGATTGCAGTCTCCCTCACGAAGCTTGTTAGCACGCGCCTGGCGGCTGCGGCCGCGCTCTCGCCAGAGTGGTCCGCCGAAGTTTCCCTCACGACGCGGGTCCATGTCGCCATCTTTCACCAGTGATGATTGAACAGTGAAATGATATTTGGGGAGCGAGCTAGTGTGCTTGACACGCCGGCCATGGACTATAGTGGACGCACCTTCACGCGTAAGTCATAGGCGTACTATACACCGACGGTGCTCCAGGATATTTTGTACTGCATCTCACACGGTTGGTGATAATAAACTATGTGAGATCTACTTGATTTTTCATCTTGATTTTATTACATAATGGGGTCACAACGGCAATGGGCATGTTTGAATTGCTAGACCTTTTATCTGTAGTGAACATGCAACTATATGTGTGTCATAAAAAAATGGAATTATTCAGGGTTCGTTTGGAAATTTTATACATTAAATTGGTTTTCTAGCCATTTCAGGTGCACAATTCAAAATTAAAGCACATGCTACAGTCCATAAAAACGGGTTGCAAAATCAAATATTTATCCTTGGTTGCAAGCTTAGGTCACATGCAAGAAATGAGAATGAATGTCAAACACCTTGACACTGTCGCTCGGCCGCTAACATTGAGATACATGCTTTTAAAACTCTAGTAAATCGAAAACTCGTCTGAAACTCATGAAACTTGACATGATATCATGGAACGACAGCGACATGTCGTGGTAAAAATATTGTCCCATTTGGGGCAGGTGTGGGTATAAACTTCACGCAAACCAGAGATTCTCTCACAACAAGCCTGATGGTTTCGGTAGGGTACGTGCCACCTTGGGGGATGAAATGATATATGTTGCCTCTTCTTACTTTCAAAATGTTTCTCGTGTCAACATAGAACAACACAAGTGTTGTGTCAATTTTTGGGATTTTTCTGGGTTCGCTTGGACAGTTTTATACATTAACTGAGTTTTCTATGAATTCATGTGCACAATTCAAATCTGAACTACAAGCACATGCTCTAATGCATATAAATTAGTTGAAAATTCAAATTTGTGTCCTTGGTTGCATGCTTAGGTCACATGCAAAAATGGGAATGAATGTCAAACACCTTGCCACCGTCACTTGGCCGCAAACATTGAGATACCTGGTTTTAAATTCTAGTAAATCCAAAAATTCTCTGAAATTCATGAAACTTGGCATGCTATCATGTAGCGACATCAACATGTCGTGGTAATTTTTTTGTCCCATTTGGGGCAGGTTTGGGGATATGCTTCTCACAAACCAGAGCTTCTCACAACAAGCCTGCTGGTTTCGGTAGGGAACGTCCCACCTTTGGGGACGAAACGATATCCATTGCCTCTTATTGCTTTCAAAAAAATTCTCGTGTCAACATAGAACAACAGGAGTGTTGTGTCAATTTTTGGGATTTTTCGGGGTTCGTTTGGACAATTTTATGCATTAATTGAGTTTTCAGTGCATTCATGTGCATAATTCAAATTTTAACCACATGCACATGCTCTAATGCATATAAATTGGTTGAAAATTCAAATCTGTGTCCTTGGTTGCATGCTTAGGTCCCATGCAAGAAATGTGAATGAATGTCAAACACCCTGCCACCTTCACTCGGCCGCAAACAATGAGATTCCTGGTTTTTAAATTCTAGTAAATCCAAAACTCCTTTGAAATTCATGAAACTTGGCATGCTATCATGGAGCGGCATCAACATGTCGTGGTAAATTTTTTGTCCCATTTAGGGCAGGTTTGGGGATATGCTTCTCACAAACCAGAACTTCTCACAACAAGTGTGATGGTTTCGGTAGGGAACGTCCCACCTTTGGGGACGAAATGATATCCATTGCCTCCTATTGCTTTCAAAAAAATTCTCGTGTCTACATAGAACAACAGGAGTGTTGTGTCAATTTTTGGGATTTTTCGGGGTTCATTTGGATTTTTTATGCATTAATTGAGTTTTCAATGCATTCATGTGCATAATTCAAATTTGAACTACATGCACATGCTCTAATGCATATAAATTGGTTGAAAATTCAAATATATGTTCTTGGTTGCATGCTTAGGTCCCATGCAAGAAATGGGAATGAATGTCAAACACCCTGCCACCATCACTAGACCCCAAATATTGAGATTTCTGGTTTTTAAATTTTAGTAAATCCAAAACTCGCCTGAAATTCATGAAACTTGGTATGCTATCATGGAGCGGCATCAACATGCCGTGGTAAAATTTTTTGTCCCATTTGGGGTAGGTTTGGGGATATGCTTCTCACAAACCAGAGCTTCTCACAACAAGCCTGGTGGTTTCGGTAGGGAACGTCCCACCTTTGGGGACGAAACGATATTCGTTGCCTCTTATTGCTTTCAAATTTTTTCTAGTGTCAACATAGTACAACAGGAGTGTTGTGTCAATTTTTGGGATTTTTTGGGATTCGTTTGGACATTTTTATGCATTAATTGAGTTTTTGATGCATTTATGTGCATAATTCAAATTTGAACTACATGCACATGCTCTAATGCATATAAATTGGTTGAAAATTCAAATTTGTGTCCTTGGTTGCATGTTTAGGTCCCATGCAAGAAATGGGAATGAATGTCAAATACCCTGCCACTGTCACTCGGCCGCAAACATTGAGATTCTTGGTTTTTAAATTCTAGTAATCCAAAACTTGTCTGAAATTCATGAAACTTGTCATTCTATCATGGAGCGGCATCAACATGTCGTGGTAATTTTTTTGTCCCATTTTAGGCAGGTTTGGGTATAAGCTTCTCACAAACTAGAGCTTCTCACAACAAGCCTGATGGTTTCGGTAGCGAACGTCTCACCTTTGGGGACGAAATCATATCCGCTGCCTCTTATTGCTTTCAAATTTTTTTCTAGTGTCAACAGAGAACAACAGGAGTGTTGTGTTAAATTTTGGAATTTTTCGGGGTTCATTTGGACATTTTTATACATTAACTAGGTTTTCTAGGCATTTTATGTGCATAATTCAAATTTGAACTACATGCACATGCTCCAGTGCATATAAATTGGTTGAAAAAGCAAATCTTTGTCTTTGGGTGCATGCTTAGGTCCCATGCAAGAAATGGGAATGAATATCAAACACCAGGGCACTGTTGATTGCCGGCAAAATGTTGAGATACTTTGTTTTTAAATTCTAGCAAATCCAAAACTCGTCTGAAATTCATGAAACTTGGCATGATATCATGGAATGGCACCCGACATGTTGTGGTATTTTTCGCGTCCATTTTGAGAGAACAAACACTCGAATAATAGCCAACAAAGGCATTTTGAACAAATAGCTGCCACTCTAACATCGCAAACGTTTGTATAATTCAAATCATGTGCGTTATGTTTACCATTCACGTGACGCCACGTCTCTTGGTTTTAATGGCTATAGGAGGTGCCGTGTGGACAACTGCTTGACTGAACGGGAGGCGTGCGAGCATAGTCCAGTGCGCAGGCTGACCGAGAGGCGTGCAAGCTGTCCTCCAATGCGCAGGCTCACCGGGAAGCGTGTGAGCTATACGCTGCATAGGCTCACTGGGAAGCGAGCCCTTTGACTTCCATGGCCACCCGCCTTCCTCTCCATTAATGGTGCCCGAGCCGCTGCTTAATACGGGCAGCCTTACTGTTCGCCTCCCATTCTCCTCCCTCCCTTAGACCTCCACCAATGCCATGGCGCAGAAAGATCATCTTCCACTAGTGTTGGGAATATAACTATTAGGTATGACCCGCCCAGGAGGGGCCGGGTTATACCTATGGCGATTCATCATATGAAGCCCACAAAGACATTGAAGTTGGCCATTTAGTCAAGGGCCCAAGGCCCAAAGGCGACTTAAGGCCCGTAAGGGTAAACCGCCATATATGTAAGACTTGTATTATAAGGCATGTAAGGATAGTCACCGAGCCGGACACGTTGTCTATGAGATGGCCGGGACTCCGTGAGCTGCTAGGCGTCAACCTGTGTATATAAAGGGATGACCCGGCGGCGGTTCAGGAGAAGAAAAACAACAGATCGAAGCTAGGTCAAGCGAACTTGCTCCCTGGTAATCGAGACATAAGCAATACCACCTCAAACTGGATTAGGCCTTTACCTTCACCGCAAGGGGCCGAACCGGTATAAACTCATGTGTCCTTTGTCCCGTTTAAGCCCTTTAAGCTAACCTAGTTGCGATGACTCTACAACTAAGTCCTTTCACGAGGACATCTGCCGTGACTATTCCATGACAGTTGGCACCCACCATCGGGCCAGCGCATGGTGGTTTCGAGTTCTTGAAGGGCAGCTTCGAAGGGATCAAGGGATACGTCGTGGGCTGGATGACCAAGAGTCGCCGTGGCAAGCTCTACATCGACGACGCAGGCTGGGGCCCCGAGTCCGGCTCAATTGAGTACGAGTACCGGGTCCCCTTAGGCGGAATCCACATCTTCATCGGCAACATCAGCGAGCCGGGCCCTGAGCCGGACATCTGCACTGACATCATTGAGACGGCTCAGCATGCGAGACCCGCCCGGGCTTAGCCCGCCGTGAAGCGTGCCTTTGTGGGATGCATCCATGGAGCGGAATTTGATGAAGGATCTATGTCTAGTGGAGAGACGGCCATCTACTCTGATGCTGAGTCGTCCACGGGTGAGACTACTTCATTGTATCAGTTGCAAGATGGTGAGCTTGGGGGTTATTCCGATGGCAATAGTATTCCCGACCCCTATGAGCCGCCAAACAAAGTCGGGATCTTCATGGCTGGTATGCAGCCTGGGAAAAATTCTTCAACCGCAGCAGCGATGACTTCCGGGTCAGCGGCGGTGGTGGCAGCCGGGGCAGGAGGCCCTGCGCGCCCATCGGCTCAGGTTTTGATGGCTTTGATGGTTAAGCTGACAGATCTATTAACAGCCGTGGTCAACAAGCTCAGCATGATGTGGAGGTTGCAAAGTTACGTGATGAGGTAGCACTAGCCAAGGAAGACCTGGCGGCAAAGGACGTCAGGATAGCTGCAGAACTGGCGGCTCTTGATGCTCAGGCCCAATGGATTCAGTCAGAAGATTTTCGGCTTACGATGGATAAAAATGATTCTAATGAGGTCATGAGGAGGAGGCACCAGTCCCGTCTACCTTTGGTTTATGAGGCTAGAAACCTCTTTCGCACGCCTGGTGCAGGGACCAGTAACCCGCCGCAGGTAAACCAGATTGCAGCACCTGGAGTCCGAATGTCGGTTCAGCCACGCACGACGGATCCCCCTTGTTTAAATACCACTCCGCCTCAGGATTTACCAACACCACCGGGTCATTATTCTAATCCTTTGGTGAACGTGATTGTTGCGGCTTCTCGATTGGCGGCTCTCCCGGTGGATGGTGACTCGCCAACGGCAGTTGAAACACGAAGGGTCAGAGAACTTCTTCAGGCATCATTGGCGCAACAGGAGGCATATTCTTACAGTCGAGATAGAATTCACTCGACCCCTCGCCAAAGCCGGAGCCGGAGTTATAGCAGGAACATGGACTCACTAGCCATTTCAAGAAACGCCCAGCGCCGTGACCAACAGTGTGGGCATGACCCGGTGCGTGATGGAGCTCTTAACTTGGTTGATCAGGACAGAGTGTGTCAAGAAGCCGAGCATGCGGCTCAGCGGGTGGCTCACCAGCCCCTTCCGATTTATCCAACGACTTCGATTGAGGAAGGCGTGACCTCTAGGTCTACAGGTGTACCCTATTTAGTGCTGGCTCTGCATAATGTGTGTTTGCCCAAGGATTTCAAAGGACCTCGAAAGGTGCCTAATTACACAATGGACTTACCCCCTGAGGCGTGGATTGAAAGTTATGAGATGGCCATGGAATTATTGGAAGTCAGTGACGCTGCGTGTGCCAAGTACTTCACCATGATGCTGGATGGAACGACCCATGCTTGGTTAAAAGGGCTGCCGGCTAATTCCATCGGGTCATGGGCTGAGTTAAAAGCCCGGTTTATTCAGAACTTCAAGGACACATGCAAGCAACCCATGTCGATTGTGGACTTGGCTACTTGCAAACAAGAGGAGGGTGAATCAACGACCCATTGGGTGCGCCGGGGTCAAAGATATCATACATTCATTTGATAACATGAATGCCGACTCTACGATCTTAATGTTAGAGAAAAATTGTCGTTTTTTGCCTCTTAAATAGAAGCTGGGGCGGCTCAAGCACGATTGTTATGATACGGGTCAGTTGATGGCGGCTCTAATCAAGTACTCTGACTCTCATAGTACCAAGGACCTCGAGTTTGACGATGAAAAGACAAGGAAGGGAAAGAAGAACGACAACGCCAAGGGTCAGCAGCTTAACCCGGCGAATCAAGGGGGTAATGATAAATGCAAGGCTGATGGTAGCTCGGAATTTGTGGCTAACACCAATGCACGGGGCAATAATCAGTGTCGTAAGGGGAGGCCGCCTCCTCGGAACAGTGGACCAGGTCCTACTCTTGAGCAGTTGCTTAATGAGCCCTGTCCAAAGCATGGCTCACAGGAGAAACCAGCCACTCACCTTTGGAAGGATTGTTCCATTATGAGGGCTTTCAAAAATTCTAACTCGTTTCACATCAATCAGGGGCCAGGCAGCGGCTCAGGTGGCGGCGGTTCTCATGGCCCGGCTTATGGAGGTGGGGTTCTAATTCTGGCTTTCAGGGCCACCAAGGTAATCAGGGCGATTTTAATCAAGATAATCAGGGTGGTTACAATCAGCAATCTGGCCAGGGGGGTCAGCAGCAGCAGCAATCCGGATATCAGAGTAATCCGAAGCAGTTGAATAGTGGGCAGTATCATGTATTCACCACGAGTTTGTGCAAGTGGGACCAGAAACTTCATAAGAGGATTGTGAACACTGTTGAGTCGACTGTTCCTCAGTACTTATGATGGTCTGAGCAGCCTATAATGTGGAGTCGAGCGGATCACCCGCCCCGGGTTGATAACCCGAGTCACCTGGCTTTGGTGGTGGCGCCTCAAGTGGGTGGGTAGAAATTCACTAAGGTACTCATGGATGGAGGTAGTAGCATTAATATCCTATATTATGAGACTTTCTGTCGCATGGGGTTAACTGATAAAAATCTTAAGACATCCAACATTGTTTTCCATGGAGTGGTGCCTGGTAAATCGGCATACCGGTCGGCAATATTGAGCTGGAGGTGGCTTTTGGAGATGAGCATGATTCCAGGGCTGAGAAGTTAACCTGTGAAGTGGTCAAAATCAGGAGCCCGTACCACGCTCTGTTTGGACGAACGGCTTATGCCAAGTTCATGGCATGACCGTGTTATGTTTATCTACAGCTCAAGGTGCCGGGTTATAAAGGGACCATCCCCGTGCATGGAAGTCGGAAGATAGCCCTGGAATGTGAATAAGGTGATGCTACTTATGCTGAGTCCGTCTGTGCAACAGAGGAATTGAAGTTTTACAAGGACAATGTTGACCCAACAGATGTGACATCTTTGAAACAGCCAACTACAGAGCATGATCCGGTGCTGAAGTTTAAGTCAGCTGATGACACCAAGATGGTTGATTTTGTTCCTGGCGACTCATCCAAGCAGTTCAGTATCAGTGCTAACTTGGATCCGAAATAGGAAAGCGCACTCATCGAGTTCATCCATGAGAACCGGGACATCTTTGCATGGAAACCTTCTGACATGCTGGGTGTACCGAGGGAACTCGCTGAGCACACTCTCAATATTGATCCGAAATTTAAGCCGGTCAAGCAATTCCTTCATCGTTTCAACAAGAAGAGGCGTAAGGCCATTGGTGAAGAAGTGGCCCGGCTCTTGGCGGCTGGTTTCATTGTTGAAGTTTTTCATCCAGAGTGGTTGGCTAACCCGGTGCTGGTGCTTAAGAAGAATGGCACTTGGCACATGTGTGTGGATTACACAGACTTAAACAAGGCTTGTCCGACTGATCCTTTTGCTCTCCCTCGTATTGATCAAATCATTGATGCTACGGCAGGTTGTGAGCGTTTGAGTTTTTTGGATGCTTATTCTGGTTATCATCAGATCAAAATGGCAATTAAGGACCAGGAGAAGACAACTTTCATTACTCCCTTTGGAGCCTTCTGCTATGTGTCTATGCCTTTTGGGCTCAAGAGTGCCCATGCGACTTATCAGCGATGTGTGCAGAATTGTCTTCACAATCAGATTGGGCGCAATGTTCATGCTTATGTGGATGACATCATGGTGAAATACAGAGAGAAGGAAACTTTGATAGATGATTTCAAAGAAAACTTCAATAATCTCCGGGTCTACAAGATGATGCTTAACCCGGCCAAGTGTGTTTTTGGTGTGCCTGCGGGCAAGCTTTTGGGTTTTCTGGTTTCTGACAGAGGCATTGAGGCTAACCCGGAGAAGATCAAGGCCGTCACCTCCCTGGCAAAGCCGGCGTGTATCAATGATGTTCAACGTCTGGCGGGTCGTATTGCTGCCTTAAGCCGGTTCATAAGCCAGTTGGGTGAGAAGGCCATACCACTGTATCAGATGATGAAGAAAACAGATAACTTCGTCTAGAGTGATGCCGCTAACGACGCGTTTGAAGATTTGAAGAGGCAGCTAGCTGAGCCGCTAGTCCTTGCTGCTCCCATTGATAAGGAGCCATTATTGTTATATGTGGCTGCTGATGCCTGTGCTATCAGTGTGGCCATTGTGGTGGAGCGTTAGGAGGCTGGTAAAGAGTATCCAGTTCAATGGTCAGTTTATTACATCAGTGAAGTGCTTATTGAGTCCAAGCATAGGTACCCACATTGGCAAAAGCTCGTTTATGGGGTGTTCATGGCCAGCCAGAAGCTTAAGCAATATTTTCTGGGTCATCCCATCACTGTGGTCAGTTCTGCTCCTTTGGGGAATATTATTCAAAACAGAGAAGCTACAAGATGAGTCGCCAAGTGGGCCATTGAACTTGGGCCTCATGGTTTAAAATATATGCCTCACACTTCCATCAAGTCTCAAGCACTGGTGGATTTCATCAACAACTAGACAGAGTTGCAGATGCCTAAAGAGAAGCCAGATAACACATATTGGACGATTCACTTTGATGGGTCCAGGCAATTGGAAGGCTCAGGGGCTGGAGTTTTCTTAGCTTCCCCTCGAGGTGACAAGTTTTGTTATGTTCTAAGGTTGATGTTTCCCTGTACTAACAATGCAGCTGAGTATGAAGCCTTACTCCATGGTCTTCGGATGGCTAAGGAGATGAACTTAAGCCGGGTGAGATGTTTTGGCGACTCAGACTTGGTAGCTCAGCAAGTTTTAGGCAAATGGGATTCTAAGGACCCACTCATGGCGGCTTATTGCCGTGAGGTTGATGCTATTGCTGGTCACTTCAAGGGTTATCAGGTGGAACACATTGATCGCAGGAAAAATGAGGCAGCTGACGCCTTAAGCTGTCTGGGATCTCAACATAAGCCGATGCCGCCTAACACTTTCTTGGATATTCTACATAACCCTTCTATCAAGTTACCTATAGAGGAAGATCTCGCTGTTCCTGACCCGAAGGCACAATTAGTGGCAGCTCTTCATGCTATCCCAGATTGGACAGTACCATATTTGGCTTATATGACCCATGGCGAGTTACCTGAGGATGAAACTTTGGCCAGGCAGATAACCCAGCGGTCTAAGTCAATGACAATTGCCAACGGCGAGTTACACCACCGCAGTGTCACTGGGCGTTTCAGTGTTGCGTTTCTCCTGAGGAAGGTCGTGAGATTCTTCATGAGATCCATGAGGGTGATTGTGGCCAGCATGCCGGTTCAAAATCCCTTGCGGCCAAAGCTTTCCGTCATGGATTTTATTGGCTAATGGCTCATGCTGATGCAGAGGATTTGGTCAGTAAATGTGATGGTTGTCAAAAGTTTTCACGACGAGCTCACGTGTCGGCTCAAGAATTGAGGATGATTCCAATTACTTGGCCGTTTGCAGTTTGGGGGCTTGATATGGTTGGTCCTTTTAAAAGGGCCAAAGATAAAAAGACCCACCTTTTGGTGGCAGTTGACAGGTTCACAAAGTGGGTTGAAGCAGAGCTGGTCAGTAAGTGTGATGCAGCAACGACGGTTCAATTCATAAAAAAGGTTATCTTTTGCTTTGGTTTTCGATCCCCACAACATTATAACTGATAATGGCACTAATCTGTCCAACGGTGCTATGAAAGAGTTTTGTCAACGTGAGCATATTCGACTTGATGTTTCATCAGTGGCTCACCCTCAATCCAATGGTCAAGCTGAAAGTGCCAATCAAGAAATCCTAAGAGGCATCAAGCCCCGGCTTATGGTTCCGTTGCAGAGGACGTCGGGTTGTTGGGTGGAGGAGTTACCTTCCGTGCTATGGAGTATCAATACTACCCCCAACAGATCTACGGGTTACACGTCGTTCTTCATGGTTTACGGAGCAGAGGCGGTTCTTCCTAGTGACATCCGTCATGACTCGCCATGCGTGGCGCCTTACGTTGAAGCTAATAATGAACAAACACGTCAGGATGCACTTGACCTGCTAGATGAGGAGCGTGACCTTGCGGCGGCTCGTTCCGCGATTTCCCAACAAGATCTGTGCCGTTACCATAACCGTTGGGTCAAGTCCAGAACCTTTTAGGAAGGTGATTTGGTGCTCCGGCTCATCCAGGATCAAACAGACATGCACAAGCTATCCCCACCTTGGGAAGGGCCCTTTGTGGTCAGCAAGAATTTGAACAACGGGTCATACTACCTTATCTTTATTCGAGAGCACAAAGACTCATGTAAGTCGGAGGAGGAGACCCGCCGGCTGTGGAATATTGCTCATCTTCGGCCTTACTACACTTGAGCCACTGGCTCTTCTGATGTACATATTTTTGGTGATGTATATATTATGATGATTATAATAAAGCAGGGTATCTATTGTTTCATCTTCAACAATCATGTGTCTTCTTCATCATAAATTCAAAAGACCAAATGGGGGCTCGATTGTATTCGAATCGTAGCTATTAACCCCTTTTGGCCGGCTTCCTAGTCGTATTCGAACCATAGTCATAAACATTTTGATCATCTGGGGGCTTGATCGTATTCGAATCATAGCTATTAACCCCTCTTGGTCCGGCTCATGATCGTACTTGAATCATAGCCATTACACATTTTGATCATCGGGGGCTTGATTGTATTCGAATCATGGCTATTAACCCCTTTGGTCCGGCTTCCTGGTTGTATTCGAACCATAGCCGTAAACACTTAGATCACTTGGGGGTTGGACAATATTTGAATCACAACTATTAACCCCTCTTGGTCCGGCTCATGATCGTATTCGAATCATAGACGTTAAATACTTTGGTCACTAGGGGCTTCCTGATCGTATTCGAATCATAGCTGTCGGTACCCCTTTGATCGGTGCAATGCCAAAAACCATTTGGGGGCTTCCTGATCGTATTCGAATCATAGTTGTTAACCCTTATGGTCCGGCTTCCTGATCGTATTCGAAGCATAGCCTCGCTTTTTGACATTTGGCTTGATTTTTGAAGTTTTTCCGGTTTTTCTTGATACTATCTTGCCCTTTGGTTAAAGTGATTTCAGCCATATAGCCTTCAATATTACAGCTCATATCTGAAGCTGACCCGTGGTTTCTATTACCTGGCTTAATGAGAGGCGACAAATCACCCATACATGATGATATCCAGCACTTGGAAATATTGGCTTCTACAAGCTTTGGGTGCTCACCCTTACTACACAGGTATTATAAACCGGCAGTACAGTTCAATATCACAGGTATGATATTGTTATTATTATATTTCAATTCGGGTTTAACCAGTCTTATCTATAACTTTGTTAAAACATCAGTAGTTATATGCGAGGTATTATGACCCGCCTTGCGGTAAACCGCCAAGGGATCTTGTGATCTATTTTATGTGCAGGGTAATTCAGGATTTTCATACACACGAGTCAAACAATATGATAAGTGTAAAGAGGATAAATATAAGGTGGTGGCTTAACGGTGTCGAGCACCTAAAACGTACACGATGGCATGGTAGAGCAAATTCATTGCTACCCTATTACATGACTCCACGAGTCCAAATGATTAACTGTTTTTTAAAGGTCACAAGTATGAACCGCCTAGCGGATCAATCTTCTTGATCTTGCTGGCCTGATGCTTCCGGATCACCCCTCTCCACTTCTTCATGTTGTTCTACTTCCTGGAAGGTTGGTGATGACCAGTCAATGCCATTCAAAGCTTGAAACTCAGCTTCGTCATCGATAAGCTCGGACGGGTCAACTTCAGGAGCAAAAGTGTGCTTACGAATTGGGGGGATAAGATCTTTCACTTTATATGACGGCGTTGGCATCTTATGATTTTCCAAATCATAAGCCGGTTAATACTTGGTGAGATCCATCTCATTGGCAATCAGACTGGCCAGAGGACGTATGTCCTTCACGCAAGCAGCAAAGTCTTTCTTGTCAAACGCACTACCGTCTTCTTTCAAGCTTGGATACCCGATTGAGATATCGGCCGGGTCTAGCTCCGGTAGCCATGCTTTGGCCCGGCTTAAAGCAGTTACAGCTCCGGATCTTGCAGCTGACCGCTTCATTTCATTAAACCTCTCGGGCAAGACGGGAAGTTTCCTTAACACATCAACCAAGAGTGTGGGGGCTTCATTAGACGGCGAAATTGTGGCCAAGGTGCACTGAGCACCAGTCTAAAGCTGTTCTACCAATGTGTAAACCACCTTCAGCTTCACAAGCATATCTTGGTTGAGGTTGGTGCTCCTGGGGCCTGCATAGTAATCACGGATGAGTTAAAGGCAGTTCATATGATCAAGAAGGATATTCAACATTTGACAGTCATAATGCGACTTACCAAAGATAGCCGAGACCATCTGAGACACATGGCGTTTTAAGCCGAAGAATTCAGCTATCACCTCTTCAAGAGCCGCCTCCGCCTTCTCAGCTCGTTGGGTCAAGGCAATCTTCTCTTCAGCCCAAGCATTTTTCTCAACTTCAAAGCCGGCCTTCAGTTTTTTTGCTTCAGACACGCTGAATTCAAACTTTGAGTTTGCCCTCCGGGTCTCAGTTTCTTGCAGCTCCAGGCGATTCTTCAATTCAGACAGCTCTGATTGAAGTGCAGTGGTGGTCTGTACATATACCGGATCAAATTCATAATCCAATATTAGTACAAAATATTAAGTCCCAAGCCTTTTGCAAGCAACAACACTTGGAACCTGGGGGCTAATGTATGCCGAAAGCTTTATTTATGTGGCGGCTTATGTGAATAAGTCCCAAGCACTTTGCAAGCAAGAGTACTTGGCACTTGGGGACTAATGCATATTGCTGTTGAGAACTACACAAGTAAGTGTTTTCTTCTACATAAGAATATAAAGCACCGGCTTACTCTTGCTGATTGAACCGGCCCTTGGGGGCTACGGATTCAGTGTTAACCGTTACAGCCACATTTTAAGGTAGAGGACTTAAGCCGGATTTTTCAAGGATTCTACCAAAGGATATTACTTATGCTCATGGTTCATCTAAGTCTACAACATATTCATCATAAACAGTAGACTTGGGGGCTGGCATAGTAGGCATAACTCAATAAAAGGAAGAGTTCATACCTCAAACTTTTGGTGCATTTGTTTCACCATGTCAACTTCAAGATCGCGGCTACTGTGCACTTGGCTAAGATAACCAGAAAAAACTTCGCCAATGCTCAATTGGGAGTAGTCAGCAACATCAAATCTGACTTTACGTCGTTCTATGTGCTCCTCCTTGGCAGAGTGCTTGGCCAGCACAGTGGGCCTTCCCGGTTCTTTAAAGTCAGCGACAGTTGATGTCTACTACGCAACCTTCTTCTTGTAGACGTTGTTGGGCCTCCAAGTGCAGAGGTTTGTAGGACAGTAGCAAATTTCCCTCAAGTGGATGACCTAAGGTTTATCAATCCGTGGGAGGCGTAGGATGAAGATGGTCTCTCTCAAACAACCCTGCAACCAAATAACAAAGAGTCTCTTATGTCCCCAACACACCCAATACAATGGTAAATTGTATAGGTGCAGTAGTTAGGCGAAGAGATGGTGATACAAGTGCAATATGGATGGTAGATATAGGTTTTTGTAATCTAAAAATATAAAAACAGCAAGGTAACTAATGATAAAAGTGAGCGTAAACGGTATTGCAATGCTAGGAAACAAGGCCTAAGGTTCATACTTTCACTAGTACAAGTTCTCTCAACAGTAATAACATAACTGGATCATATAACTATCCCTCAACATGCAACAAATAGTCACTCCAAAGTCACTAATAGCGGAGAACAAATGAAGAGATTATTGTAGGGTACGAAACCACCTCAAAGTTATACTTTCTGATCGATCTATTCAAGAGTCTGTAGTAAAATAACACGAAGCTATTCTTTCCATTCGATCTATCATAGAGTTCGTACTAGAATAACACCTTAAGACACAAATCAACCAAAACCCTAATGTCACCTAGATACTCCAATGTCACCTCAAGTATCCGTGGGCATCATTATATGATATGCATCACACAATCTCACATTCATCTATTCAACCAACACAAAGTACTTCAAAGAGTGCCCCAAAGTTTCTACCGGAGAGTCAAGACGAAAACGTGTGCCAACCCATATTCATAAGTTCACAAGGTCACTGAACACGCAAGTTGATCACAAAAACATACATCAAGTAGATCATGTGATATCCCATTGTCACCATAGATAAGCACATGCAAGACATACATCAAGTGTTCTCAAATCCTTAAAGACACAATCCGATAATATAACTTCAAAGGGAAAACTCAATCCATTACAAGAGAGTAGAGGGGGAGAAACATCATAAGATCCAACTATAATAGCAAAGCTCGCGGTACATCAAGATCGTGCCAAATCAAGAACATGAGAGAGAGAGAGAGAGATCAAACACATAGCTACTGGTACATACTCTCAGCCTCGAGGGTGAACTACTCCCTCCTCGTCATGGAGAGCGCCGGGATGATGAAGATGGCCACCGGTGAGGGATCCCCCCTCCGGCAGGGTGCCAGAACAGGGTCCCGATTGGTTTTTGGTGGCTACAGAGGCTTGCGGCGGTGGAATCCCCGATCTATTGTGCTCCCCTATGTTTTTAGGGTATATGGACATATATAGGCGAAAGAAGCCGGTTAGGGGAGCCACAAGGGGCCCACGAGGGTGGGGGTCACGCCCAGGGGGGTAGGGTGCGCCTCCCTGCCTCGTGGCTTCCTCGTTGCTTCCCTGACGTATACTCCAAGTCTCCTGGATTGCTTCCATTCCAAAAATAACTCTCCTGAAGGTTTCATTCCATTTGGACTCCGTTTGAGATCCCTTTTCTTCAAAACACTGAAATGGGCAAAAAAATAGCAATATGGGTTGGGCCTCCGGTTAGTAGGTTAGTCCTGAAAATGATATAAAAGTGTAAAGTAAAGCCCATAAACATCCAAAACAGGTAATATAATAGCATGGAGCAATCAAAAATCATAGATACGTTGGAGACGTATCAAGCATCCCCAAGCTTAATTCCTGCTCGTCCTCGAGTAGGTAAATGATAAAAACAGATTTTTTTGATGTGGAATGCTACCTAGCATATTTCCCAATGTAATTTTATTTATTGTGACATGAATGTTCAGATCCAAATGATTCAAGATAAAAGTTTATTGACATAAGAGTAATAATACTTAAAGCATACTAACAAAGTAATCATGTCTTCTGAAAATAACATGGCCAAAGAAAGTTATCCCTACAAAATCATATAGTCTGGCTATGCTCTATCTTCATCACACAAAGTATTTAATCATGCACAACCCCGATGACAAGCCAAGCAATTGTTTCATACTTTTGATGTTCTCAAACTTTTTCAATCTTCACGCAATATATGAGCGTGAGCCATGGACATAGCACTATATGTGGAATAAAATGGTGGGTGTGGAGAAGACAAAAGGGAGGAGAAGATAGTCTCACATCAACTAGGCGTATCAACGGCCTATGGAGATGCCCATTAATAGATATCAATGTGAGTGAGTAGGGATTGCCATGCAACGGATGCACTAGAGCTATAAGTGTATGAAAGCTCGTCAAAAGAAACTAAGTGGGTGTGCATCCAACTTGCTTGCTCACGAAGACCTAGGGCAATTTGAGGAAGCCCATCATTGTAATATACAAGCCAAGTTCTATAATGAAAAATTCCCACTAGTATATGAAAGTGACAACATAGGAAACTCTCTATCATGAAGATCATGGTGCTACTTTGAAGCACAAGTGTGGTAAAAGGATAGTAACATTGTCCCTTCTCTCTTTTTCTCTCATTTTTTTCTCTTTTTTTATTTTATTTTGGTGGGCTTCTTTGGCCTCTTTTTTTATTTGGTCTTCTTTGGCCTCTTTTTATTTTTTTTAAAGTCCAGAGTCTCATCCCGACTTGTGGGGGAACCATAGTCTCCATCATCCTTTCCTCACTGGGACAATGCTCTAATAATGAAGATCATCACACTTCTATTTACTTACAACTCAAGAATTACAACTCGATACTTAGAACAAACTATGACTCTATGTGGATGCCTCCGGCGGTGTACCGGGATATGCAATGAATCAAGAGTGACATGTATGAAAGAATTATAAAGGTGGCTTTGCCACAAATGCGATGTCAACTTCAGTAATCATGCAAAAGCAATATGACAATGATGGAGCGTGTCATAATAAGCGGAACGGTGGAAAGTTGCATGGCAATATATCTCGGAATGGCTATGGAAATGCCATAATAGGTAGGTATGGTGGCTGTGTTGAGGAATATATATGGTGGGTGTATGGTACCGGCGAAAATTACGTGGCACAAGGGAGGCTAGCAATGGTGGAAGGGTGAGAGTGCGTATAATCCATGGACTCAACATTAGTCAAAAATAACTCATATACTTATTGCAAAAATCTACAAGTTATCGAAACGAAGTACTACGCGAATGCTCCTAGGGGGATAGATTGGTAGGAAAAGACCATCGTCGTCCCCGACCGCCACTCATAAGGAAGACAATAAATAAATAAATCATGCTCCAACTTCATCACATAACGGTTCACCATACGTGCATGCTACGGGAATCACAAACTTTAACACAAGTATCTCTCAAATTCACAATTACTCAACTAGCATGACTCTAATATTACCACCCTCATATCTCAAAACAATCATCAAGTATCAAACTTCTCATAGTATCCAATGCACTTTATATGATAGTTTTTATTATACCTATCTTGGATGCCCATCATATTAGGACCAATTTTATAACCAAAGAAAATACCATGATGTTCTAGAAGACTCTCAAAATAATATAAGTGAAGCATGAGAGATCAACAATTTCTACAAAATAAAACCACCACCGTGCTCTAAAAAGGTATAAGTGAAGCACTAGAGCAAAAGACAAACTACTCCAAAAGATATAAGTGAAGCACACAGAGTATTCTAATAATTGTGCAACTATGTGAAGACTATATAACATTTAAGAATTTAAGATCTTGGTATTTTATTCAAACAGCAAGCAAAACAAAACAAAATGACATTTCAAGGATAGCATACATCATGTGAAGAAGCAAAAACTTAGGTTCAAGCGATACTAACCGATAATTGTTGAAGAAGAAAGGTAGGATGCCTACCGGGGCATCCCCAAGCTTGGATGCTTGAGACTTCTTGAAATATTATCTTGGGGTGCCTTGGGAATCCCCAAGCTTGAACTTTTGTGTCTCCTTAATTCCTTTTATTTCTCAGTTTCCTAAATCTCGAAAGCTTCATCCACACCAAACTGAACAAGAACTCGTGAGATAAGTAAGTATAAACCAATGCAAAAACCTTATCATTTTCTACTGTAACAAATCACAAAATTATTATTCAACATTGCATACTAAATTTCTCTGCATATTAATACTCCTATCCTCAAATAGAATCATTAAACAAGCAAACATATGCAAACAATGCAACATAACAGCAATCTGCCAAAACAGTATAGTCTGTAAAGAATGCAACATTCATCATACTTCCCTAACTCCGAAAATTATGAGAAAACTACTACACTGTAGAAGATTTATCAGAGCTCAATATGCAAAAAGTTTCAATATTATATCATTCTCTAACTTTTCTAGGGAATTTTTGCAACAGCAGTAAACTTTCTGTTTTGAAACAGCAACATGTATACTTGCAAAATAAGCATGGTAAAGGCTATCCTTGACATTTTTATTGAAAATATAGATGCAAAAAATTATTATAAATAACAGCAAGAAAAAACTAACAAAAGAAAAATGACGCTCCAAGCAAAACACATACCATGTGGTGAATAAAAATATAGCTCCAAGTAAAGTTACCGATGAACGAAGACGAAAGAGGGGATGTGTAACGCCCCGAGTTCGATGCGCCAGGTGTCTGCCAGTTATTCGCCATTGTTGCCATGTCATTTGCTTGTGTGTTGCATTTTATCATGTCATCATGTGCATTTCATTTTGCATACGTGTTCGTCTCATGCATCCGAGCCTTTTCCCCGTTGTCCGCTTTGCAATCCGGCGTTCCTATGTCCTCCGGCATTCCCCTTTCGTCTCTCGTTGTGTGTGGGTGTTAAACGTTCTCGGAATGGCCCGAGGCTTGCCAAGTGGCCTTGGTATAGCACAAGTAGACCGCCTGTCAAGTTTCGTGCCATTTGGAGGTCGTTTGATACTCCAACGGTTAACCGGGTAACCATAAAAGCCTCTTTCTCTTTGCAGCCCAACACCCCTTCCAAAGTGGCCCAAAACCCAGCAAACTCCCCTCCATGCTCTCGGTCATTCGATCACGATCGCGTGGCCGAAAACCGCTCCTCATTTGGACTCTCCTAGCTCCCTCTACCTTTAAAACTAGCCCCTCCCCCGAAATTCGCGGTCAAATCACCCCTAACCCTAATTTTTTCCCCTCCACGCGGCGCCGGACGCGTCCGCCCGCGCCGGACACATCCGCCGCCGCGCCCCATCCAATCGGAGAATGCCATGTGGCAGCCGCCGCCGCCCCGCGCCGCCGGCCCGCCCA